>NW_012141635.1:2857260-2857784 GCF_000956105.1 Propithecus coquereli
TCTTGGAGAGCTGATCTTGTCTTGGTGAATTCCCTCAGTCTTTGCTTATCTGAGAATGTCTTTATTTCTCCTTCATATATGAAACTTCATTTTGCAGGGTACAAGATTCTAGGCTGGGCGTTATTCTGCCAGAAGAGTAAGAATGTTTCCCCAGTCTCTTCTTGCTTGCAGGATTTCAGTTGAGAAGTCTGGAGTTATTCTGATAGCTTTTCATTTGTATGTTACTTGTTTATTTTGCCTTATAGGTTGAAGAAGGACTTTTTAGTGGATATTTTGGTCAATCTGATGACTGCATGGCGTGATGTTTTCCTATTTGCATTGAATCTCCCTGGGGTCCGTTTAGCCTCTTGTATCTGTATATCTATATTTTTAGCAAGTCCTTGGAAATTCTCCTCTATTAATTCTTCAAATAGGTTATCCAACCCTTGAGTATTTTCTTCTTTGCCTTCTGGAATCCCTGTCACCCTCAGGTTTGGTTTTTTCACATAATCCCACATTTCTTGTAGGCTTATTTCTTTTCTCTT
>NW_012141635.1:2860889-2873736 GCF_000956105.1 Propithecus coquereli
AATTTATTTTCACATTGTGTACCAGCACATAGAAATAAAAATAGATTTTTTTATATTGATTTTATATCCTCTATCATTACTGAACTCAATTATTCATTGTAGTTTGTTTTCTTGGTGGATTCCTTATGATTTTCTGTAATATAGAATAGTGATGTTGGAAAATACAGTTTTCCTTCTTCCTTTCCAATCCTGAAGCTATTGATTTAATTTTTCTTATTGATTACACTTGATAGTTCTGAAAAATTTATGTCTTTCATCATAAAGTAAAATGTAACTACAGCTTTACTATAGCTTTATTGTTGTAGCTACTCTTTTTCAAGTTCAGGAAGCTCCTTTCTACTAATAGTTTTCGACAATTTGAACTAGAAATGGATGTTGGATTTTTTCAGATGCTTTTTATTGCATCTGTTGACATGATCATGTGTCTTTTGTCTTTATTCTATCAATATGATTCATTGTATTAATTAATCACTTTTTAGGTAACAAACAGATGTTGCATTCTTGGGACAAACACAACTTGGTGGAGATGTGTAACACTTTTTATACATTGGTGGATTTAGGTTGCTAGTGTTTTGTTGGTAAATTTCACTTCTATATTTACGATGAGTATTGTCTATTGTTTATTTTTTTGTGATGTCTTTGCCTGGCTATAGCATCAGAGCATTACTAGTCTCATAAAATAAGAGAGTACATATTCCCTTCTATTAGATTTCTAGAAGATTTTGTTGAGGAGTGATAATATTTTTTCTTTAAATATCTAATAAAATTGAACCATGAAGCAATTGAGGGTTGCCCCTCAGGCACGCTGATCTGCCCCTGAAGGCGCACACTCATCAGTAGGCTCTTTGACAGATCTCCCTACTGTGCCCTGGGGCAGTGCGATCGAGACCTGGGTGCACAGGACCTGGTCTGCAGTCTTGTCCCCTGGGCCCTGGAGATCAATCCCTGACCCTGGCCCCACCAGGGGGAGAGGTGCTGGGGTTGAATCACCCACAGGGTCCCCAAGCTGGATCAATTTCACTCCACCGCTTTATCTGTCCCGCTCTCCTGGAGTCACCAGGCAAACAGCACCTGGGAGGGCTTGCGGGTAGGGAGCTCGCAGTCTGAGTACCCCTCAGTCTGCTGTAGGGCCCCAAAAGGCAAGGTTCCATTCCTTGGAGATGCCTCCGTGTGGTGGTTAAATTGTCTCTCCGGGCACCCATGGGTAGGGAAGGGGAAGGAGAGGATGTAGCAATATGGCATCTGCCGATAGGCTCGGGTCTGCATGCTGGGAGGTGCCCCGAGGGAGCTGGGAGCCTGGTGCCCTGTCCACAAGAGGGTCACTGTTCACTGGCAGCAGCCGTTTCTGGGCTGGTGTTGGCAGGTCTCTCCAACCACCCAGGAGCCCACCAATAGTCCAAGATGCAAGGGAGGGGAAAGTTATCTGCTCCACCTATCCTGTGGCTGGTCTCCAAGCCTCCTGCGGACATTTCTCCTTCCAGTTCTCCTCCGCAATGTCTTCCCATGGAGTCTCCTGTAGTTTCAGGCATCCTTCCTTCCGACCCTCATCTGATCTATGTTTTTTCTGCTAGTTTATTTTTTTTTTCACTTTCTTCTAAAATCTGTGTTTTTTGCAGAAACACTCTGATTGGCAGCTTTTCTCGTCCACCGTCTTGGCTGCTCCCCCCAGAATCTGTGTATTTCTTAGAATGCAAATGCCATATTCTAGACTTGAAAATCTGTAAGTACTGTTAATAAAGCTAGCAAAAGAAATTCTTATGTGATTCCCTCAAGAATCAATACAGTAGATAATGTAGTTCCAACAGAATCTCTGAAATAAATAATGTCAGCTATATCGAGATATAATTATATAGCACACAATTAATATGGCTTATGCGTAAAATCCAATTATTTTTAGTAAAATTTTCAGATTTGTGCAACCATTCCCAATTAGAAAAATTTAGAATGTTTTTATCACTTCCAAAAAGTTCCTTATACCCCTTGAAGTCAATCTCTGTTCCCACCTCCAGCTCCAGGCCACTACTAATCTACAGTCCTAATCTACAGGTTTTTTTTGTCCTAGAGATTTTCTTTTATCACAGGCATTTTTTATAAATAGAAGCATACAATATGTGGTCTTTTGAGATTTGTTTCTTGTACTGAGTTTCATCCATGTTACATATAACAACAGTTTTTTTACTGCTGATTAAAATTTTATTGAATATATCACATTTGATTTATCTATTAAAAAACAAGCTTAAAATTCATATGGAATGACAAAAGACTCAGAATAGCGAAAACAATCTTGACAAAGTTAAACAAATCTTCCTGATCTCGAAATATCTTACAAATCCATAGTAATTAAACCAGTATGAAATTATCATAAAATAGATATTTAAATCATTGGAACAGAATAAAGAGCCCCAAAATACATTCATGCATGTACAATCAAATAATCTTTATTAAAGGTTCCAAGAATACACAACAGTATCTTGAACAAATGGTAGTGGGAAAGCTAAGTCTCCACATGTAAAATAATAAAATTTCACTCTTTCTTACACCATACACAAAAAACAATTAAAAAATAATTAAACACTTAAATGTAAGCTCCGAAACTATAAAACTCCTAGAAGAAATCGTAGAGATAAATCTTCATGCTATTGGAAATGGCAATGATTTGTTGCATATAGCACCAAAAGCACAAGCAGCAAAAGCAAAAATAGACAAGTGGGACCACATATTTTGCATTCCCATATACATTTTACGGATTAGCTTGTCAATTTCTACAAAAATGCCTGCTAGGATTTTGATAAGGGCCCATTAAATCTATAAATAATTGGGAGATAATTTTATCTTAATGTCAAGTCTTCTAATTCATAAACATGTAATAAGTTTTCATTTATTTATATTTTCCTTAATATGTCTCAGAAATATTTTATAAGTTGTAATGTACAAGTTTTGGACTTCCTTTGTTAAATATGTTCTTAAATATTTTATTTTGATTAAAGCTATTACATAGGGATATTTTTAAAATTTATTTTCACATTGTGTACCAGCACATAGAAATAAAAATAGATTTTTTTATATTGATTTTATATCCTCTATCATTACTGAACTCAATTATTCATTGTAGTTTGTTTTCTTGGTGGATTCCTTATGATTTTCTGTAATATAGAATAGTGATGTTGGAAAATACAGTTTTCCTTCTTCCTTTCCAATCCTGAAGCTATTGATTTAATTTTTCTTATTGATTACACTTGATAGTTCTGAAAAATTTATGTCTTTCATCATAAAGTAAAATGTAACTACAGCTTTACTATAGCTTTATTGTTGTAGCTACTCTTTTTCAAGTTCAGGAAGCTCCTTTCTACTAATAGTTTTCGACAATTTGAACTAGAAATGGATGTTGGATTTTTTCAGATGCTTTTTATTGCATCTGTTGACATGATCATGTGTCTTTTGTCTTTATTCTATCAATATGATTCATTGTATTAATTAATCACTTTTTAGGTAACAAACAGATGTTGCATTCTTGGGACAAACACAACTTGGTGGAGATGTGTAACACTTTTTATACATTGGTGGATTTAGGTTGCTAGTGTTTTGTTGGTAAATTTCACTTCTATATTTACGATGAGTATTGTCTATTGTTTATTTTTTTGTGATGTCTTTGCCTGGCTATAGCATCAGAGCATTACTAGTCTCATAAAATAAGAGAGTACATATTCCCTTCTATTAGATTTCTAGAAGATTTTGTTGAGGAGTGATAATATTTTTTCTTTAAATATCTAATAAAATTGAACCATGAAGCAATTTGGGACTAGGGTTTTCTTTGTTGGGATATTTTAATAACTAATTTAGTTTCTTTACTTGACATAAGTCACTTCAACTTTCTATTTCTTCTTTTATTTATTCATTTATTTTTTATTTTTATTTTATTTCAGCATATTACAGGGATACAAATGTTTAGGTTACATATATTGCCTTTGCACCACCTGAGTCAGAGCTTCAAGTGTGTCCATCCCCGAGACGGTGCTCACCATACCCATCCCATTCTTTCCCCTCCCTTCTACCCAACATCCGATAAATGTTATTACTATATATGCACTTAAGTGTTGATCACTTAATACCAATTTGATGGTGAGCACATGTGGTGCTTGTCTTTTCATTCTTGGGATACTTCACTTAGTAGAATGGGTTCTAACTCTACCCAGGATAATACAAGAAGTGCTGGATAACCATTGTTTTTTGTGGCTGAATAGAACTCCATGGTATACATATACTACATTTTATTAATCCTCTCATGTATGGATGGTCACTTGGGGTGTTTCTGTATTTTTGCAATTTTTAATTGTGCTGCTATAAACATTCGAGTGCAGATGTATTTTTTATAGAGTATCTTTTGTTCTTTTGGGTAGATGCCCAGTAATAGAATTGCTGGATCAAATGATAGTTCTACTTGTAGCTCTTTGAGGTATCTCCATGTTACTTTCCACAGAGGTTGCACTAGTTTGCAGTCCCACCAGCAGTGTATGAGTGTTCCTATCTCTACGCATCCACGCCAACATTTATTGTTTTAGGACTTTTTGATAAAGGCCATTCTCACTGGGGATACGTGATTTATCATTATGGTTTTGATTTGCATTTCCCTGATAGTTAGAGATATCGAGCATTTTTGAATATGTTTGTTGGCCATTAGTCTGTCTTCTTTTGAAAAGTTTCGGTTTATGTCCTTTGCCCACGTTTTGATAGAGTTGTTTGATTTTTTCTTGCTGATTTTCCTGCGTTCTATATAGATTCTGGTTATCAGCCCTTTATCGGATGTATAACATGTGAATTTTCTTCCATTTTGTAGGTTGTGTTTTTGCTCTCATGGTAGTTTCCTTGGCTGTGAAGAAACTTTTTAATTTTATCAGGTCCCCTTTATTTATCTTTGTTGTTTCTGTGATTGCCTTTGGGGTCTTCATAAATTCTCTGCCTAGGCCAATGTCTGAAAGAGTTTTTCTGACATTTTCTTCCAGAATTCTTATAGTTTCATGCCTTAGGTTTAAGTGTGTTATCCACCGTGAGTTGATTTTTGTGAGAGGTGAAAGGTGTGGATCTTGTTTCTGTTCTTCTACATGTGGCTATGCAGTTTTCCCAGCACCATTTATTGAATAAGGATTCTTTTACCCAGTGTGTATTTTTGTGTGCTTTGTCAAATATATTTAACTAAGAAAGTAAAAGTCCTCTATAGGGAGAACCATGAAACACTGAGGGAGAAAATAGAGGACAAAACAGATGGAATACCATACCATGCTCATGGGTTGGCAGACTCAACATTGTTAAAATATATATATTACCCAAAGTGATCTACAGATTCAATGCAATCCCTATTAAAATACCAACATCATTTTTCACAGATATAGAAAAAATAATTCTACACTTCGTATGGAACCAAGGAAGACCGCATATAGCAAAAGCAATCTTTTTTTTTTTTTTATTTCAGCAAATTATGGGTGTACATACGTTTAGGTTATGTATGTTGCCCTTGGTTCCCCCCCTCACCGAAGTCCGTGTTTCAAATATGTCCATCCTTCGGGTAGTACGCATTGCACTCCTTGTGTAAAGCAATCTTAAGCAAAAAGAACAAATTAGGAGGCATCAATTTACCAGACTTCAAGCCATACTATAAGGCTATAGTAACTAAAACAGCACGGTAATGGTACAAGAACAGAGACATAGACCAATGGAACAGAACTGAGAACCCAGATATAAAACCATCCTCATATAGCCATCTAATCTTTGAGAAAGTAGACAAAAATATAAACTGGAGAAAAGAATCATTATTTTTTTTTGAATCAGTTTCAATTTTGTACTTCTGAATTATTTTTCTATTTAATCTAAGTTATGTAATTTGTTCATACAAAGTTGTGCATATATTCCTTTATCATATTTTTAATTTCTGTAAGGTGAGTAGTGGTGTCCCTTTTTATTTGCTGATTTTGGTACCTTGTGTCTTTCTTTCCTTTTTTTTTTCTTGGTCAGTTTAGCTAATTTATTAAGTTTGTTGATATTTTTAAAAATCAATCTTTGGTTTTATTGACATTCTCTATTACTCTCTTAGTTTTAATTTGTTGATTTTTGTTCTAATCTCTACTATTCCCTTACTTATGTTTGGTTTTTATTTAGTTTAGTTATTTCTCAAGGTGAAAGCCTGGGTTTTTAATTTGAGGCCTTTTTTTATTTTTCATTAAATGTATTTTTACTTATAAATAAATTGCTTATGGGTATTGTTTTGAATTCATTTGTAAATTTTGTTGTTTTATGTTTATTTTCATTCGGTTCACAATGCCTTCAAATTTCACTTGTGATTTCTTCTTTGGATTATTTAAATGTGTATATTTATTTTCCAAATATTTGGATTTTCTCATTTTTAAATCTCTTGTTGATTCTTAATTTAATTCTTTTAAGAATTTAACTGTTTTTATAAATTAAGTTCTTTTAAATTTGTGGCCTACAATATAATATAGCCTAAAAAATGTTTCATGTGTACTTGAATATATATTCTGCTGTTGTGGGTTGATATGTTCTATAAATGCCAGTTAGGTCAACTTCGTTGATAATTTTGTTCAAGTCTTCTGTATCATTGCTAACCTTATATCTAACAGTTATATATGCTGTTGTAAGCGAGGCTTTCGATTACTTAATTACTTTAATATTTTTATCAAATTACTTATTCTACATATTCAAATTTTTTTCATGTATTTTAGAGTTCTGTTTACTTTTTTAATAGACTTGATTTTTTTAGAGCAGTTTTAAGTCCACAGCAAAATTGAGCATAAAATTTCCCATATACCCCCTGCCTCTATACATACATAGCCTCTCTCATTATTAACATCTCCCACCAGAGTGGTACATTTGTTACAATTCATGAACCTACATTGACACATAATTATGACCCAAAGACCATAGTTTACAGTAGGGTTCACTCTTGGTGTTATATATTCTGTAAGTTTAAACAAATGCATAGTGACATATATCCACCGCTATAGCATCATGCAGAATAGTGTTACTGCTTTAAAAATCTTCTGTGCTCTGCCTATTGATCCCTTCCTCACTAGTAACCCCTAGCAACCACTGATCTTTTTTTATCTTCATGGTTTCACATTTTTATGCTGTTATAATGTTGAAATTGTATAGTAGGTAGCCTTTTCAGATTAGCTTCTTTCATTTAGTAATATGCATTTAAGTGTCTTCCATGTCTTTTCATGGCTTAATTACTTATTTTTTTTTACTTATTCCACTGTCTAGATGTACCACAGTTTATTTATCTTTTTACCTCCTAAAGGACATGTTAGTTGCTTCCAAGATTTGGCAATTATGAATAAAGTTATTATAAACATCTATGTGCAGGATTTTTGGGGACATAAGTTTTAATTTCTTTGGATACATACAAAAAATATGATTACTGAACTATATGGTAAAAGTATATTTAGTTTTGTGAGAAAGAGTCAAACTGTCTTCCAAAATGACTGTAGCATTTTGCATTCCCACTGGCAATGGATGGGAGTGTTTCTGTTGCTGTATATCCTCACCAATACGTGGTATTGTCAATGTTCTGGATTTTGGTCATTGTAACCTGTATCTAGTGATTATTATAATTTGCATTTTTGATGACATATGATTTGGAGCATCTTTTCATATGTCTATATGCCATCTATATATCTTCTTTGGTGAAGTGTGTATTAAGGCCTTTAGCCCATTTTTCAATTGGGTTTTTTGTTATTGTATTGTTGAGTTTTAAGAGTTCTGTGTATATGTTGGATAAAAGTTCTTTATCAAATGTATTTTTTGTACATATTTTCTACCAGTTTGTGTCTTGCAATTTTATTATTTTCACAGTATCTTTCGCAGAGCAGAAATTTTTAATTTTAATAAAGTCCAGCTTACCGATTATTTCTTTCATAGATCATGCTTTTGGTGTCATATCTAAAAAACATCACCAAACCCAAGGCCATTCAAGGCCATTCATCTATATTCTCTCCTATGTTATTATCTTCTGAGAGTTTTATATTTATCCAATTATGCTAATTTTTTCTTTATTATTTGTTTTTATTTACTAAGCCTGGCTTTCTAGGTACCATACCTAGGTCAAAACAGCTTAATTGTCAGCCAAGATTGCCTGAAAGTTATTCTGAAACAACTTGAAATGGTAAGATTTCCAACTGTTATTAATATATCTTTTTGAAGGGCAGGGATATATTCAAAATTCCAGGAACTTAAAATTCTTCTTCATCTTTCACTGTGTGTATAAAGTCTCACATTTAGTCAAAAACTATAGATAGTTGCTGTTGTCTTTTGTGACTCATGAGCTTGCAGGTAGCCTTCCACATATGCACAGCTTTCCAGACTGCCAGAGAAATGTGGAATTATATTAAGATTGATTATGGTTCTCAAATTGCCCAGATCCCTCTATGAAATTTTTAGCCAATGTCTTACAGGCCCAACTAAGTATTGTAAATTAATTGTGATGTTGGCTCTCCCTGATTGTTTACTATCACAAGTCTGATACCTAGGCAAAAAAGACACGGCCAGTTAGGAGCTAGAATAGCTATGTGTCCTTGAGCATCTTCCATTACCTATCTATAGTCTTTCCATGTAATCTTTCCTACTAGGAGTCTTCAAGGTAACTGATCTTAGATGTTGACTTTGGGCTCCTAAGACATGTGGTGCATCAAAAGGAGCCAGGTGGAAATTGTTTTTTTCTATTATGATCTAGACTTAAAAATTATTAAATATCACATCAACCACATTCTGTTTATTAAGGAAGTAAGAAAATTCCACCCATGTTAAAGGGGATGAGATATAGAACCCACATTTTAGTGAGAGAGTGGCAAGAGTCTAAAAGGGCATACAAGATCATAAATACTGTTTTGGGGGAAAAAACAGTGCTAAAAACTCAGTAACAGTGACCTTTACTTCATATAATTGTGCATTTCCAAGATGTCCCACATTCCTTGTTTTGGAATCCTAAAGCAGACAATTAATACAAATTTGAATCTGGCTGATGATATTTTTTAAGTTATGGGCTTTTATAGGTTCTTTTTAGTAAATGGACTCTAGGACATTGACATAAATATGAACAGAGCACAAAACGACTTCTTATTAAACATTATCTAAGCGGAAACAATATATCATGATTAAGCGATAGAAAACACAAAAATTAAAAGCATGTTATCCTCTATAATATAACAATATGAAAGAAAAAGAAAAATTAAAAGAATAAAATGATTTAAATTATACAGCAATAACAAGAGAACAAAACAGTGAAAAACAAAAAGCAAGGATATTTGAGTAGAGTTAAAATAGAATCTTAGTAATGAAAGCAAAAGTAATATCAAAATGTTAATAGGGAAAACTGAGGGAGGGTAAAAAGTTTTTAAAGGACTCTCTGCACTTTATGCCAACTTTTATGGAAATCTAAAACTACCAAAAATATAGTTCATCATAAAAATAAGTAATACTAATGAAGTTTAAATGAAAATTAGCTTCAAAAAGGGAATTTGTTGCCAGGTGCGATGGCTCACCCCTGTAATCCTAGCTCTCTGGGAGGCCGAGGCTGGAGGATTGTTTGAGCTCAGGAGTTCGAAACCAGCCTGAGCAAGAGCGAGACCCCGTCTCTACCGAAAATAGAAAGAAATTAATTGGACAACTAAAAATATATAGAAAAAATTAGCTGGGCATGGTGGCGCATTTCTGTAGTCCCAGCTACTTGGGAGGCTGAGACAGGAGGATCGCTTGAGCCCAGGAGTCTGAGGTTGCTGTGAGATAGGCTGATGCCACGGCACTCACTCTAGCCCGGGCAACACAGTGAGACTCTGTCTCAAAAAAAAAAAAAAAAAAGGGAATTTGTTAACCAAAAGACTGAATGTATTAATAACATGGAAATATAAATGTTAGACAATATGAAACTGATATTAAAGAAATAATGAGAACAAACTGAAAACATTAAACATATTTATGAAAAGCCTTCCTGAAAGGGATAACAGAGTAAAAAGTAGAGAGCTAACATTTGAAGGTAAAATGGTGAGAAATTTTTAGAAAGAAATATCTGAATCCATGAAGTCCAATGAGTTTCAAAAGGGTGAATAAAACTAAATATAAACATAGACATATTGTGTTGAAATTTCAGAATAAAATAAAAGAGAGAAACAGAGAAACTTAAAAGAGATCACCTAGAAAAGTGAAATATTATTTATAGAGTATACAAAGGCAACTTATTTTCAAAAGTGGTAAAGAGGCTGAAAAAAATAGAATATATGCAAATTGTTTAGTGAATAAATGTAAATATGAAATTCTATAGCTTACTCCCATCCAAGTAGTAACCAGAACCAACCCTACTTAGCTTCTTTTAGATTAGATGAGATCAGGCATGTTCAGGGTAGTACAGCTATAGACAAATTCTACAGCTTACTAAACTATCATTCAAGAGTAAGAGAAAAGTAAAGATGGATTTCCATCTAGTACCTCTCACTGAATCATTTATTTAATGTATATGTCAAGAAGAGAAAACGGTATTGAGAAAGAAGTATTGGGATGTAGGTAAGTAAATATTATAAGAATAAAGACATTGCTAAGATTTAGTTAAATATAAATAAGCATTTATTGCATAAGATAAGAGTAATAGTTATAGCCAATCTGGGGTGCAAAATAACAAAATGCACCAAAATGCTGTAAATAAAAACCAAATAAGGCCAGACATGGTGGCTCACCCCTGTAATCCAAGCACTTGGGGAGGCAAAGGTGGGAGGAGTGCTTGAGGCCAGGAATTGAAGACCAGCCCGAGAAACATGGCAAAACCTCCTCTCTCCACAAAAAAAAAAAAAAAAAATACAAATTAGCCAGGCATGGTGGCCCACACCTATAGTCCTAGATACTCAGGAGGTTGAGGTGGGAAAATTGCTTTAGTTTAGGAGTTTAAGGCTACAGTAAGATATGATGGCACCACTGTACTCCAGCTTGGGCAATCCTGTCTCTAAAAGCAAAAACAAAACCTCAAATAAAGTAACATGTAAAACAGAAGAAGAATAATCAGAATTAAAACTGTAGAATTATTGAGGTGAAAAGTAGTTTAATCACAGACATTTGAACTTCAGACATAAATAAAATAAACTTTAATGACAGATTCCCAATTAGAGGATGTTAAAAAATCAATAAAGAAAAAATTGATAATCACCAAAGAGAACAGAAGCAGTGAAAAAAACAAAGTAAAATATAAGAAGTAGTATCAAATATGACAACAGATCAAGTTAAAATATAGCCATAATCACATCAAACATAAAAAAAACTAAAATTAACCCTTGAAATACAAAAATCCACAGAGGGAATTAGAAAATAATCAGACAAATAACAACAAAAGCACAGTCATATTCTGTTTAAGGAAATCAGATAAAACACATAAATATAATACATTTAAAATTAAAGGATTAAAGATTAAGAAAATGAGTTGTTACCGATGGCACTAGGAGTGGCAATCAGTAACGCCTATTCTTCAAATTTATCTATCTACCTTTCAGAACGTCTGCAAAAATTGCCCACCTGGACAGATGGCCGAGTGGAGAAACGTGCTCAACTTTGTCAGAACTCTCTAGGTCAATCTCCCTGCAGAGAAACATCACTGTGGTAATAATCAGAACGTCGAGGAACCATAGGAAACGTCTGTCAGCAAATAGAAATCAATTATGTTGTGGAAGGACAATATCGAGCAACCCTGAATGCACCTATTTTCTCGTGAGTTCTGGAGCTCAAAATTTTTAAAGATTAAAAGAAAATCTAAAGAATCCATCGATACACGTGGAGAAAGATGCCGTATATGCTGAACAGTCCTTGCCCCCAACTTCATCCACGCTCTTCCCGTGTTGAATCTTTGCCGTGAGAGGCTGACGTGTACAGATTGCTTCACCAGGAACTCATTCCGTTTGACATCTAGTGGTTTTCTGCCAATGGTAATCACCAGCAGGAAAACAGAATTTAAAAAATTAGGTATTGGCATTTATTTTACCCGAATCCTTTCTATCAAAATTGTAGTTACGGAAGTAGTTGAATTCCTCTACTACCATATTTTTATTCTGTGGCCTGTTTACCAGAAAAGCAGTTCTTTCTGGGTCTGATAATACTGTTTTCTCCCTTGGCCCTTTAGTTCTAAGAAGAATTAATCACTTATTGTTACATGTCATTCATATATTTTATGTGGACCAATATCCTATTTGTTTAGGGGAAAATAAGACACAGGTAGTACATGAAATATAGCATTATTACAATTATTTAAATTATTACTGGTCAGGGTTTGGGATTGAATGCAGATAAAGGTAAGGGTGTAGGGGGATTAAAAAGGTGAAGTGTTTAGTCACTATGGCAACTATGATGATTACAAAGATTGTGGAGTGGGTTAAATACACACACACACACACATCACAAGATGACAGCTAAACATCTATGATCACTTTCATTTTCAAAGTAGATTTAAAAAGAGTTATTGAGCAAGTCCAGCTGATTCAGTACTTTCTATGAAGATTAAAAAAATATATAAATATATATATGGTGTGATGCCATTTTAGCAAATTTTGAAAACAAGCATGAAGAGCATTTTGCTTTATTTATGAATACGAACAGTGCAGAAATTAAGTAAGAAAAGTGCAAAATTATTGTTGAGAATGTTACATACAACAAGTGCAGGAAGGTTCTTTTTTTTTTTTTTGAGGCAGAGTCTTGCTCTGTTGCCAAGGCTAGAGTGCCGTGGCATCAGCCTAGCTTACAGCAGCCTCAAACTCCTGGGCTCAAGCAATCCTTCTGCCTCAGCCTCCCAAGTAGCTGGGACTACAGGCAT
>NW_012141635.1:2874651-2927322 GCF_000956105.1 Propithecus coquereli
AAATTTAAAGTATATGTGATAAAGATCTTGATAAAGATACCAAATAATTCAAATATTCCATAGATCAAACAGAATAATAATGTCAGGAGATAACACAGAAGAGAAAGAGCCTTAAAACTTATTTTTTAAGGGTCGTGATGAAATTATACAAAAGCATTAAAATTCAAATGGAAGGCAGAGAAGCAAAATTGAAGGGGTAGAAAATAAAATAATTAATGTATAGCTGGTGACATTTTTAATTCATAAACAAAAAATGTTTTGAGTAAGAATTGATAAATAATGAAGATGGAAAAAAAATTACACAAATATTGAAAATAGCCTTAAAGAATATATCAGCATAAATGAAACAGAAGTAACTTGCAATGTTATAAGAGAATAAAAATTTTGTGAGTTGATTAAATACACTGACTATGTAATATAACAGGTTTGCCTTGATTTGTATTTATATGAAGAAACAAGCAATCTCATATGGACCTATGCATTTTTTAAAATGAATTACAAAAATGAAGAGAGAAAACTATAAATATTGAAAAAGGAAACAAGTTAAGAGCAAATGAACAGACTAGGGCTTGCCTCAGGCTTAACCTCTGCAGCATTAACTACAGCTAACTAAAAAGTGTATGGTAATTCTGTTCTATCTTTGTTTTGTTTTGTTTTGTTGAGGCTTCTGCAGGTTGATTTCCAAGATCTGATGAAAAATAGAGTTGAAGTAACTATACCTCTCAGAAATATTAAATTTCTATTATCGATCTCAATGGAGGGTATTCTTTTACCAAATTCATAAGCCTGATAGAGTATATATTTTCTTTGTCCCTTTGTATACAAGTTGAAGATATCTCATTAGAATGATGCCACTCATATTACTAAGGAATGATTGTGATTAAAATTTGTTATTTTCCTACTAAATTATTTGAGATTCATTGGGTAGGGATGTGTTAAAAATACATGTAACATGAGAGAGAAAAAACTAAATTTTTTTAGTTATTGATACAGACATACTGTAATCCTTCAAAAATAATATAACAGGTAATTATATAGTCAGCCTTTAAATTTAACAGATATCAGAACATTGCCGTGTTGTTTTATTTTTTTAATTTTATTTTTGTAGGGCTCACAGAATGAACAGGAAAATATTGTTTTAAAGAAATAAAATGTTCGACATAGAGCTAAGGCTAGCCTTGTTCCTCCTTCTTATGTGGATATCTCTTCACATTATGTTCTGAACGGTGAAAGTGTGTAGTTAACAATTCAATTAAAAAAATAAAAGCCCCCTACTAGACCATTTTGTAAACATTTTGGATGTGATATAATAGCTATACAGTACTTGAGGGAGTTTCTGTATAAAACTATTTTTATGAGGGCATATGTAACTCATTTTGTTTGCTTATTGTAAATAAACCTGGAATGTGGATACACGGTACGTAGCTTTTTGGACACTGAATGTATAAGTTAAGAAGCCCTGACATTAATATATCCTCTAATTTGTCTTATATCACACAGTTAGAATATGTCTTTTATTCTGTTAAAAAAATGACAAATTAAATTTAACAGAGTTTACTTGCACAGAGAATAGTTCTTGAAACAGGCAATACTGAGAACCAGAAGCAGTTCAGAGAGTTCCACCCAGCAATGTGAGCAGTGAGCTTTTGCATCTCTAATGAATCCTCATTTACTTGTATGCATTGAAATTTTATATATATATATAAATTTCTATGCATTTAGGTCTTGCTCTTGCTCAGGCTGGTCTCGAACTCCTGACCTTGAGCGATCCACCCTCCTCGGCCTCCCAGAGTGCTAGGATTACAGGCGTGAGCCACCACGCCTGGCCTATTTATATTAATTAGCTGTTCAAGGTTAGTCAAATTTCAAATCGATGATTATATTGAAACTCTTGATAACATGGACAAAACTATGAAACTGAACAGATAAACTCAACAAAATAGATTTTAAAATATAAAATAACATATGGTAAAGGAGGCTCCCCAAATTAATGGAGATGAAAGGTAATATTTATTAAGATTACATTTTAAAGCAAAGGAGCAAATAGAATTAAATAAAATGCTATAGGTCTCAAACATATGGATAAAGAGGTATTGAAAGTGAAGTGACAAAAGTTATAAAAAATTTACACATATGCTTTTCAATATCTGCTCTATTTTTTTTTGTATTCTTAATAAAAATCTAAAGAGAATAAAAATGCATAATGGTAAACTTGTTGATACAAAGAAGCTGAAAAGAGGATCTATTTTAAATTTATATATTATAAAGTATAAAATTTAGATGTGTCAGTAAGTTCTTATAGAGAAGCTGTACTTGAAAAGTAGATATGAATTTAAAGGCCAGTGAAGAAAAAAATTCAAGTGACAGGTCTAAGTGAGCAAAAGTTTAGAAACTTATTATTGTGTAGATGTGTGAAGTTATCAGGAAAAATTCAGGCCACTAAGTCATCACTGTTAAATAAAATGTCACAACTCAATAACAAAAATTCTTTCCTTCTTTGCTAAGAACTTTAGAGAGATTCTGTAAACTAGACCATGAAAAGAAGAATATTATAAACTTATAATTATAAACTACTAAATATATATGCAAAGTAATTAACGTGAAAAATAAAAATGAGAAAAATAAAGATAAAAATCAGTAGTATGTAAGGAAAATGGATATAAAGGAATCACAAAAGGAAGGATAAAATAATGTCTATAATAAAACATAAACTATATGAGAATCATATCATATATTATTAGATTTTAGAATATAGGTAGAATGAAGGAAACATTATTAATATTTTTAGAAGTAGATTTTTAAATATGATTGAAATATTCTGAATATTCTGATAACATAGAGGAGACATAAAGATATTTCCCTGAAAATAACAGATACAGTTGCTATCAGCTCTTTTATCATCTCAAGTTCTTATAAGTAGTCAAAGCAGAAAATCTATTTCTCTCTTGTGTGAACCATATTCTTTCTATCTCTATCTTACTTTTGGCTGAAATCTCTGTAAATTCATTTGAAAAATTAGTTTGCCAGTTTTACACTTCAATTCTGTAGGCTGCTATCAAAGGATAAATAATTTGTTCAGGGGAGCAGTGGATTCTGTGGCAGTATTTGTCTTACTAATGGCTAATTCAGAGAACCTTAAGTACTTCAAAACAGAAGTCTCCAATGTAGGTCATCATTAGGAGTAAGTGAAATAGAGAACATATGTCAGAATTTCCTCATAAACATTGTTTGCCTTTCTAACCAGATATCTCATGGCTTTCACAGACTTCCTTTATTTGTCTTAGGTCAGGTTCCTTAGAGAATGTCCAGAGACTGAGAAGTATATGCAGGAAGTTTATTGGGAATTATTCTCCTTATCAACATGTGCAGTACACCAAAGAGGGAGGATTACGCAGAGAGAGGAGTGGAACTGTGAAGTATTTCAACAAAGATATAAACCAATAGCACAGGGAGTCATAGATCCGGTATGGCCTTTCATAGTTACCCTTGCCTGAAGAAATAGTTCTTCTAGTTCTTCACAAACTATATGGACCTGTCTTTGGATGCTGGTGCCTTCTGAAATGAGAGTGTGATTTTGAGTGAAATAGCTGGCTTCTGCTGAAGGCAATGTCTAGACAGGGACTCAGCTAAGCCATAGCAGCAGCTCGCTCTCACAACAGGTAGAGAAATGAGCATCTTTATCCCAATGGGAAGTATTGTGTTATGCACCAATACATCGATTTCAAAGCACACTTTGTGACTCATGGATCCATTTGCTTTGTACAAGAAGTTCTGGAAACATCTCCTCCAGTATTCTGGCCAGTCTCTTTTACTGCATAAACTTAAAAGGGAAGGATTACTAAGACCAGCTATAACCTGTACCTCTGAACCTTGTCTCAATGTCACAATTAATATTGTTGTATTATCCATTCTAAAATACCTTCACCCTTGGCTAGCATTTCTGCTGGGTTAGGTGACTTTTCTGATGGGATGACCTAGAACCTGATTTGGGAGTATTCAGAACCCCTGGTCTCTAGACCCTTCTTCGTTTATAGATAAGCCTTTTGCCCATTTACCGTGAAAATAAGGTAAAGGAATTCTAAAAGATATAAATATATCACGTGAATGCCAACTTTTCCCCTGCCTCTGTTGTGTAACAGCAGCCTACCAGCTAGGACAGTACGATGGTTAAATTTATGTTTTGATTTGATGGGGATAGGATACCCAGATAGCTGGTAAAACATAATTTTGGGACGTATCTGTGAGAATGTTTCCAGAAGAGATTAGCATTTTAATCAATAGACTGAGTAAAGAAGATGTACCCTCACCAATGTGGGCAGGTATCATCCAATTTGTTGAGGGCCTAAAAAGAACAAAAAGACAAAAGAAGGACAAATGAACTCTTTTTTCTAGAGCTGGAAAATTCATTTTCTCCTTCTGTTGGACATCAGAGCTATTCTCAGGCCTTCAGCTTTGGACTAAGAGTTCTTAAGCCTTTGGATTCAGACCGAATTACACTACTGGCTTTCCTGGGTCTCCAGCTTTGCAGACAGTCTTGTGGGACTTCTTGGCTTTACGTTTGCATGAGCCAGTTCACATTATAAATCCACCCTTATATATCTATATATCTATATCTATATCTATATCTATATCTATATCTATAGCCTGTTCTGTTTCTCTGGAGAACCCTGGCTAATACAGATAGTAACTTTTTTCTTCCTTGAAGTGATCAAATAGCAGCTTAAAGTTTAGCTGGATACTTGTTTTGTCCAATAGAAGCATTTCTTATTCGGGACTGGAATCTCTAAATCTGAAGAGCTCAGTGTTGTACTGATATAAAGTATGGATTCCCTGAAATAGATTGCTGAGAATGACAATAACTGGGGACACCCCTACTCCATCCCTTGATTCCTGTTTCCTAGGGAAAAAGCATCATATCATGATCATTAATTTGAGGTATATTCTGTGTCCTGGAGGACACCATTGCATCCTCACATGATAGCATCTCCAAGAGGGCAACTCAGTTGTGCCTTTGAAAGATCATTTCATGAGGAAGATGCTTTGGATGGTGCTGAATGTGCTTGGACCAGTAGATCCCAGTACTATGTGTTCATTTCTATACCTTTTTTGGCTATAAAATAAGTCCTTTGGTCTTTTATGTTAAGAGGGATTGTGTATATTGGGGAATGTTATGAGAGATTCTATATTGGTGGATAAAATATAAGACTCGAGTTAATAGCTAAGTTAATAGTTAATAGCTAAGTTAATGGCTAAGGTCTTGTGGGCGGGAAAGGCAAACCATTATTGGAATATGTGTCAATTCTAGTTAAGATGAATTCTGATGTCTTTAAAGTGGAAGAGATCCAGTGTTACTGAGTAGCCAGCGATTCTTTCTAGAGAATATATTAAGTCAGGAGCAGTAAGAGTTATATCAATCTTGGTCAATAGGAGCCCAAGCAAACTCTCTATATTAGTTTATTAAGGATGCTATAATGAAATATCACAGACTTCCTGGCTTAAAAAACTGAAATTTATTTTATCACAGTTCTGGAGGCTAGAATTCCAAAATCAAGGTGTCTGCAGGTTTGATTTCTTCTGAGGCCATTCTCTGTGGCTTGTGGGTGGCTGCCATCTTGCTACCTCATCACATTGTTGTCTCTCTGTGCACACATGTCCCTGGTATCTCTTTTTGTGTCCAAATTTCCTCTTGTGATAAGAACAAAAGTCAGATTGAATTAGGACCTACCCTAAAAACGGGATTTTAATTCAGTCATCTCTTTAAAGGTCCTATTACCAAATACAGTCACATTATGAGATACTAAGGGTGAAGATTTCAACAAAATGTATAGCCTCCCCTCCAGAGGGAAATATTATCCTTAATACCCTATAATGTAAACAAATCTCTGGGAGGAGAGGGAGACATCCTCTATCTTCTGGAATGTAAATGAATCTGATCAAATGGGGTGCTAATGAATGGGCATAAAGAAAGATAAGAGATTTATGGAGAATTGTTTTCCACAGGACAAGAAATAACTTTAGCTTGCTTATCCTGGCCAGGCGTTCTATGGTAAAAGCTTATTCTTGGCAATCTCCACTGTAATAACTCTTTTCTCCCAGGCCAAACAATGTAGGGTTTTGACAATTATCAGTATGCCATTCCAGTTATACATTTTGAGTTTTTGTGCCAATTGAGCCCACTGGGAGTGGTAACTGAGACGCATCTCCATTAATTACCTGGTCCGCATGTCTTCTCATCTATATTTGAGGACATGAAATCACATTGAGGCCGTGGGTATCAATGTCAAGTTGGATCCTGTGTCTGGGTGTGCTCTGTTCACAAGCAAATGGTTAACTAAATATAGAGTTGTAATTACTGTTGAGCAAGTAATGAGGGAAAATCAGCATGCACATTTGTACTATTGCAGGATCCTTCCTCCTGGGCACAATATCAACACCAATCAAAGATAAACAGATGTTTAAACATTTTCAGTCTGAAAACAGGGAAAAGGATTATTAGTTTTTATTAGAGTAACTATCCTTAGCTTCCTCTTCATCCATTCTTGATTTCCTTTGATTGATTAAACTGAACAATACCCTCCTGGTTTCCCATCTACTTTGACTCTAGAGATGTTATATTATGTCTTCATGGATCTCTGTGGGTCATGTACCCCTGACTGCCACTTTGATTTTAGCATTTATTATGCTAACTATGCTTTCCTTATTTCTGACAGTTAAGCACTTCCATCTAGAGTCTATCACTTGGGATACTATATGTTCTCTTGCTATAAAAAATAAATAAATAAATAAAACACCCAGTTTTGTAGCAGCATCTCCCACCATTAACTTTGGCTCATAGAGTACACCCAATATTGAGCTCAGCGATGCTGGTGTCTTTCCCACCAGTGCATTCTTTACTGCTTTATTAAATATGGTGTCATCATGCCTTAATATAGAACACAAACTGCAGATGACTTTTCTAGCCTTATCTAGTATAGCCATCCTAGCATGCCAATATCTTTGATACATTTATCTCCTTTCTCAGAGTATGGCATGGAAATTATGGCATATCTGTTTCACTTGTGAATTCATCATTTTCTCTAAGTTTCCAGAGCTAAGTAGCATTACATTAGTACCACCCCGAAGGCCCTTGTCATAGTGTGAAATCCTATACTGAGGAAGAATACTCACATATCCACAAACTCTCCCATATGTTCTTCTACCTCCCTTGATCTAGTAACCTCAGAATCCAGTCACATGCTACTTGCGTTGGTCCTGTATAGCTTGGCTAGATGCTGCAGCTTCTGTGGACAGTTGCTTCTTTTCTCTTTTAATACACTTAGCACTTACTTAACTGGGTTATATTGTAACTTTTCTCCTACATATTGATCCTAAGGGGATAAATCTTGAGAAAGACATGTTCACGCTTGGCCTTGGAAACAGAGTCCTTTCATCATCTTCGGCCAAAGGGCAGTGCTAGCTTCAAACACCAGATCACTTCTGCATGTCCTAAGCATTTAGAGGGATCTGGGTTTCAAAATGTTGAGTTCATTGTCTCAGATGTTCTCATTTCACACATCCCCAAATAGAAACCTAATGTTTGCATAGCCTATTTGCAGGGGTTGAGAAGATGACCTGTGTTAGAACTCTCCTACTCTACAAATGAACATGGAACATTATCCAGGATAGATCACATATTAGGCCATAAAACAAGTGTTAACAAATTTAAGAAGGCTGAAGTCATATCAAGTTTTTTTTTTTTTTTTTGACCACAGTTGTGTGAAACTAGAAATTGGTAAAAAAATAAATTGGAAAATTCACAAATATGTGGAAATTAAACAACATACTTCTAAACAACCAATGAGTCAAAGAAAAAATCAAAAGGGAAATCAGAAAATATTCAAAGAAAAATGAAAATAAAAACACAATATACCAGAACTTACGTGATGCAGCAAAAGCAGTACTGAGGGTTTTTAGTGATAAATGCCTACACTAAAAAAGAAGAAAAATCTTAAATATACAGCCTAATTTTACACTTGAAGGATCTAGAAAAGGAAGAACAAAGTAAGCTCAACATTAGCAAAAGGAAGAAAATAATAAAGATTCAAGCAGAAATAAATAAAAGGAAAACTGGTAAAAAAATAAAAAGTATCAATAAAACCAAGAGTTATTTGTTTGTTTATTTATTTATTTATTTTTTAGGGTTAAAAAATAATTGATAAAACTTTGGCTAGACTAGGAAAAAAAGACAGGAGAGCCAGATTAATAAAATCAGAAATGAAATATAATTTTCAACTGATGCCACAGAATTAAAAATGATCATAAGAGAATACTGTAAGCTAATATATTATAGCAAACTGGATAATGTAGAATAAATGGATTCATTCCCAGGTACATACAACCTATCAAGTCTGGAATAATGAAGAAATGGAAAATCTGAACATATCACTAACAAGTAAGAAAACTGAACCAGTAATCAAAAATTTCCCATTTCAGTCTGTTCTGGCTGCTATAAAAAAAAAAGTAGCATAATCTGGTAAACTAATACACAACAGAAATTTATTTCTCATAGTTCTGGAGGCTGATAAGTCCAAATCCAGGATATTTGGTGTCTGGTGAAGGCCTGCTACTGGTTCATAGATGGTGCCTTCTTGCTGTCTTTCCATGGTGGAAAGGGTCAACGAGCTCTGTTGGGTCCGCTTTATAAGGGTGAGAATCCTATTCATGAGGGTTCTCCCTAATGACCTAATCAGCTCCCAAAAGGTCCCACCTCCTAACATCATCACCTTGGGGGTTAGGATTTCAACATACAAATCTGGGTGAGGGGGACATAAACATTCAGACCACAGCACTTTTCTACAAAGAAAAGCCCAGGACCAGATGGCTTTATACCAGGGAATTCTACCAAACATTTAAGAAAGAATTAATGCCTAGGCTTCTCAGACTTTTGCAATTATACCTAAAGCAGATCCTAATATTCAGATATTCTCTCCTCTCTCTAAGGGAATGAGTCCAAAAAGGCCAAAGTGCCAAGAAAGCCCTTTGAAGTTCATATTTGCCTTCAATTTGATTAAACATCTTTTGCTTTCATTTTTTTCCCAATGCATCAGTAGAACTCAGTAAGAGGCATACAAATCCTCTGGCTTCCTCATTAGTAGCCCGCTCACCTTCCCCAGACTTTATAATAGTCCAGGCTATTTTCAGTGCAAGTTAAATTATTTTCACTGTATTCCGTCCAAGTTCATGTGTACTTTTTAACGGTTACACTATTACTGCATGACAGACGCCACTGGTGATGGAGCCCTCACTGTTAGCAGGCTGATAAGTAATTCAGCTCCAGAATCCCATGCTAGATTTGATTTACTCAAATGAATTCTACTTTAGGTCGTGCTTTCTAGGAAACTAATTTTGAAAAGGAAACTTAAATCAGTAATTTAACTGAAATGCATTTAAGCAGTGGCAACCAGAAGATTGTTATAAGTATACTCACTAGCAGAAGGAAGATGTACCTGTTTCCTGTTGCTTCTGTAAAAAATTCTCACGCATTTAGTGGCCTGAAACAGCACAAATTTATTCTGTTACAGTTCTGGAGATCAGAAGTCCTGAAATGGGTCAGAAAGGTTATGTTCCTCTGTAGATTCTAGTAGAAAATCAGTGTCCTTGACTCTTCGAGCTATGTAAGAAGTCTGTATTCCTCGGTTCATATCCTGTTTCTCCATTTTCAAAGCCAGAAATATAGCATCTTCCGTTAGCACAATGCCTTCTGTATCTATGGCCCTCTAACCTTCTTCTTACAAGAAGGGACCCACCAGAGAATCCAGAACATGTCCCCATTTTAAAATCCTTAACATTGGATCCACAAAGTTTCTTTCTCCATGTGTTATAACATATTTAATGGCTCTAGAGATTAGAATGTAGACATCTTTGGTGGAGTATTCAATGTATCACAGTCTACCCTCTGCGATATCTTCAATTTATAACACATGGAACTGTTGATAATTAATGACATTTTCTGCGATATCCCTAATATTAATGTATATCCCTAACAAAGTGGATGATCTCTGCACATGAACACATTTTCCTTACAGGTGAAGTAATAATGAATCTTAGCATGTGATTTAATGCTACATAATTTTTTAAACCTATTTATTACTGTCCTAATATTGCAACATTTATATTTAATTATTATAGTTTCTGCAAATGGTTCACAAAATATTTAGTCAAGATACCATTTTGTTTGTTGTGAGGTTTTTTATTTTTAAACTTTTACAATAATGTTCCATTTTTAATATATTTTAACGTATTTTTCATGTACAAGCAGCTAATTCTCTCTTAATTTTTTTTATTGCCTGTATGTTTCTTTTCCTGTGTGTGATTCAAATAAAACCTTTTACTTTTTAAAAATTTTGTTCGATGATAGAGTAAATTATAAAGCAGATACATTATTTAAAAATTAGAGTTAACAGAACTAAACAGAAATGTATTTTGGAGTGGGTTGTTTACTTTGTAAGATTAACCTTTTACTACAATCAGTACTGAGTGACTTTTGATTTTAATTTTTTAAGTGTTACAAACATTACATTTTTAAAAAGGCTGTGAAACCATGGTCAAATAAATGGAAAATTAATTTTAAAGAAGTTTTCAACATGTAAGCAATATTTTTCATAGTCATTCTCTATTCTGAACCGTTAAAGATTAATCAGATTTTCCATGCAAATGGCCCATGAAAGACCACATTATCCTGGTGCTATGCTTCAGTGATATATGCAAAATATCCTATCAGCTGAGAGTCATACAGATTGATGGGTGGTGTGATATATTGATATTGCTAATACCTTCAATCTTGGTTTCAAAGCAAGAGTAAAAGAGACCCCAAAATTTCATGAACTTTTACACTTATGTTCATGTTCATAAGTTTAATTTCCTGACCCTTACACTTTACAGAAACTAGAAATATTTGCTATTTTATAACATTTTGGTTAAATCTGAGGTTAAAGAGTTGGACCTGATAACATTTTAAGTAACATCATAGGGGAAAACTTCATTTTCAACAAGGTGTGAGTAAGACAATGTCTAGACTTCTAGGCACTGGGAAGACAATATAAACATAGAGTAAACTAGAATGGATGCATATTTATTGCCATATTCTTACCTTCAATGAAGAAATATATTATTATCCTTATTTTATAAACAGGGTGGTCCCATAAGTAATTGTTAGAATATGTAGCCTCAAAGTTTCAGGCAAAAATATAATGAAATTCAAGTCAAAGATAGTGACGGCAATCATATCTTTTAGGTACAAATTTCAATTTTTAAAGTTATTACAGAGAACTTTATGTAACAAAATATGTATTATTTTGCATCTGCTTAGAGATTCAGTCTAAACTTAACATTTTTATTAATTAGATAATCAAGGCTTGTAATGATCTTAGAATAATATAATAAATAATTAATGTTCATTGCTATACAGCCTCTATATTTTTTATGTCTGGGCTGGTGTCTATGGCATTGTTGCCTTTTACAGCCACTTGTATTCTACACATATCTGATGACTGTTACGTGAGCACATCTAACCTAAACACATTAAGATTACGAGAGAGAGTGTGTGCTCTGTCTCATGGAATTGAGACTAAAGCTTTGAATAAATAATTCAGCTGGAGAGCAATATAAGATACAATTGACAATAAAATAATTACTATTTATTGGATGACATTTGCATTGTTCAAATATAAAATGCTATATAGAGGTTATGTAATATACTACTCAAAAATTATAATGTGCTTTCGAGTCAAACAGACTGCTCAGATTAACTCTGATGCACGGAGCCCAAGCTCTATTACCTCGGCAAGTCACTTATTTCCTCCTACATTAAATAAATGTGATATTAGTATCTCTATCATAGATTATTTGTTGAAATAATAATTGAAATTGAATTTGATGAAACTCATAAAATACCTCTATCTGTTATGTACTATTTAGTACTTATACATTATTTAGCACATATTAAGCACTCAATGCATGTCAGATTGTATTAATGTTAGTTGCCTCTTTTAGGATATTGTATTAGTGTTAGTATTTATATTAGTATTATTTTGAGCTTTTGTATGTTTATCTATTCAGGAGTTAAATAAGTTGAAAGTGACAGATGTATGAGGGTCTTTCTTGGCAATGAATTCTTATAGATGGTTATGTGATTCTGCAGCACAAATAAGATTGGGTATGGAGATGAGAGGTAAATGCATTTTATTAATCAGTTAATCATTTTTTGAGCATGTTCCCCATATTAGGCACTATGCTAATTCCTGAGGAAGTCAAGTACAAACATGCATAATTTTACTGTCAAAGAATTTATAATCTGGATGGAAAGAGAAAAGTAAATAAAGGATGAAGATGCATAAGAGTATATACAGGAGCACAGACAAGGGGAACCACAGTTCAGAGGGCTGTTCAGAGAAGATTTCAAGAAGCAAGAGGAACGGACAGTGTTGCACCCAGGCCGGGAAAACAAGCATGTGTTTACAGATGAAGCTGAAGAGTTCAGAATGACTAGAGTCAAATTGGGAACTGTATTTCACATAGACTTTGATTTGATAGATGAAGTAGAGCCAGTTCGCACGTGATCTAAGATGTGGAGGAAAAGGTCTGGAGACATTGGCATGTTACTGGAAAATTTGGAGCAGGGGACTGATACAAACAGTTACTTTGCAAAGCATATGAGCATTATATTACAAACAAACCTCTATCATTTTTAATTGCACATTAGATTAATTTCCAAAGTGAAACGGATATTACTGCTAACTTTCCAACTCCTTTCAAAGGAAGATGTCTGGAGCTCACATCCATCCTAAGGGGTGGGGCTTTTTCAGCAACACTGATAACAGTGCCCACGAGTCTTTTCCTCACTCAAATGACAACCTTTTCCTGGACACTGCCCTATAGGCTGAATGCATTCTTTGTGCATTAATCACTTAGGTAATAATATTAGCTAATAATAATCTCTTTGATATGCAAAATGAAACATTCCCGTATTCAAATATTTCAGAAATCAGAGTTTGCAGTTTGATCTTGTATAGCAAAACAGTTTGAATCTTTCAGCTTTATGTCCCATGTGAAATACAGTAGCATACTTCTGCTTTCCCTTTGCATCCTCATATCAAACGGACTTTAAAATATAAATTTCTTATCACCGTCATCAAACTTTTGTGAGCATCGACTGGAGAAAAAAAAAGAAGAATGAAAGCAGATATCATAAGGATGGAAGAATGTAGTATAAAAATTACCCTAAGAAAAAACCCATTAATATTAGTCAAGATCACATACTTCACAGCAGTTGTATTATAAGGACAATTATATAACTTAAGTATAGTTTTGAAAGAATAGGAAGAGTTTCTATTTCTCTTAAAACAACATTTTACTTCACTCCCTTAGTACTTTGACTTGTAGAAAAGCAGGCAAAGTGAGCCCCTTCCTACCTCATGTGGTCTTTCCTTTACTGACTATAGGATGCGTCGTAGGCTCCATATTGAGATACCCACAGATTTTCACATGTGTCTTATCTCATAAAGTGATTTATTTATGGAGCAATTGTAATCTGCTAATAGAAATCCCATTTTTAGTGGCTCAAAGAAAACCACGGGTTATTTCCCTGACTACGAGAGTACGGGAAATGTGGCAAAATGTTACTCGGATAAGCAGAGAGAGACATTATCGTATTAAAGTTTTAAATTTAAAACATTCAAAAATATAGAAAAAGCTATATAAAATGTCTTTTTTGTGAAATTCAGTTCATATTGGGAACTTTTTTCTTAACATTGCATTTTGCTTATATTCTATAAAACACCAGTACCAAAAATGATTGCATATGAACATTTGCAATATATTTACTTTCTAAGATTAGTATAATTTATTTCTATTACCTGTTCTTTCAGCTTATAGCTATCACGAAATACTTTATTTGAATTCAAACACAGAAATATATGTTACTTCATAGTGAAATTATTTTAGTTATAAAACTACAAACTAGAAAACTAAAAATACTGTAAAACTACAAATAGCATTGTACCATTTCCACCAAAGAATATTGGAAATAAAATAAATGGTGTTTGTGGATACAACTATATTCTAAAATGTATAAATGGTCTAATAAATCTATGATGTAACATCTTTTCTATTTCTACTGTGAAGGACTTGTACATTATATCTTCTAAGTTTATGTTTCCTGTGGGCTTTATTTTATTTTTATTTGAAGCCTAAAAATACAGAATATTTCAGTTG
Organism: Propithecus coquereli; assembly: GCF_000956105.1. Classification (NCBI taxonomy): domain Eukaryota; kingdom Metazoa; phylum Chordata; class Mammalia; order Primates; family Indriidae; genus Propithecus; species Propithecus coquereli. Next base: position 2,888,902 of record NW_012141635.1, read on the forward strand.
AACATCATGTTTTTACTTTATAATTATGAGAAATTAAAATATGAGCTAGACTATAAGCTTACCTATTGAAACACATTACAAGGCCAGATATTATTTCTGTTAATTTTCAGGCTGTAGGCTGCTCAAGCAGGTTCTTTGAGAGACAGCAGGAGGGAAGTCATAAACTCAAGTTTAATAGTTCACCGAGCAATAATCAGGTTGTCTGCAATCCAGAAGGGTATTTGGGACTTTTAAGATTAATTTTGCTTGATCTATTGCTTTTCATAAATTCAACCTGGAGAACATCTGCTTCACTATTTAGTGCCTTTAGGACCCAATTAGAAATTCAATGGATTCAGTGAGCATGAGATTGAAGCAAAAAAAGTGGCTAATCCCATGGAATTCTCTAGCTACATTATGGTAGTTCCTAATATTAATATATTATCTCTATTATATGAGAAAATAAGTGACCAAGATACTCATACGGCTGGTAAAGAATATTTACTTATATTTATTTTTTGCACGTTTGGATACCTACTCATAAATCAATTGATTAAACGTTTCCAATATTCTTTATCTGTCAATAAGATCAAATTTTCTAACATTTGACAGTTCCTTGGGACAACCATTTCACAATTCACTGCATCTTACTTTCTTATTCCATTTATAATGTTTTAACTTGGTAGCCCTCTGTCTAGGAAGGCACCATAACTCTTTTACTAAGTTTTAAATAATGTTTTCTATACTACTCAAAGGTCTAAGTTCCTCTATGTAATAACCTTACTATTAGTATGCTCTTTAAAATATATTGATAGTAAAGAGATTATTTTGTCATTCCTGCAATCACACCAGTGTATGGACATTTATTTCATTTATCCATTAATTCTTTCCTTGAGACAAGATAAATGATCTTCATTTTTAAGATAAGCAAACAAATTGCCAAAATATAAATAAAAGCCAGTGAGAGGGAGAGTAAATTTCAGGTCTCTTGATTCCAACTTTTAAATGTTATAATTGGTTGCCTTTATGTCTGAAAATTTAAGAGGCTTTATTATTATTTGGCCACTTTTTTCCTCACTAGAGTCTCTTATATCTGATAGATGTTAAAACTTGTGAATAGAGTATTGAAAAAGACATGGTGCCTATCAGTAATCTTGAAGAGGAATGCAGATTAAGAAATAGAAAAATTACATTTTGATAAAAATAGTGCATCAAGAAATTTAAAAAGAGTTTAGTAGAAATACAGAAAGGTGGGAGAGGGTTCTTATCCAAGGCTCAGGGATAAATGAAAATCTAAAAGAAATACAGAAATTATACTAACTATAAGGGTAAATAAAAGTTAAGTAGGCATAGAAGTTGGGGAAAAAATCCCAGAAACAGATGCAAAGTCTCATACATGACAGAGTTCATGGTTTTTCCAGGAACAGAGAGATAGGTATGATTAAAATTACACTATATTGTGGGAGAGCTGAGAGATACAGTAGAAGAGATAAAGAAGAATAGAACCAAAAAGGATATTTTAAATCAAAGAAAGACCTGTTTTGATCTGTTAAGATTACCAAAATTAAAAAAAAAATCAGACCAATTGTATTAACTTTGCCACCTGTAATTCAGGATATGCCAGTGTAGTGGAAAGAGAATCAGAAGGAACACCTATCCCAATTGAGCTAGTCATTAGTTGTTGGGTTCTTTTCTTCAATGTCAAATATTCAGTTGAACAACACTTTAAAAAATGTTTTTGTGTATATGTACACTGTGGGAAATAAAGAAACAAATATTTTAAAATGTTGAGTTTGATTTGTTGAGGGTTTTTCCATGAAAGGGTGCTGGATTTTATCAAATGCTTTTTCTGCATCTGTTAAGACGATCTCATGGTATCTGTTTTTACTTCTGTCTATGTGGTGAATCACATTTATTTATTTACATATGTTGAACCATCCTTTCCTCCCTGGGATGAAACCCACTTGATCATGGTGGGTTATCTTTTTATTATGCTATTGAATTTGGTTTCCTTGTATTTTGTTGAGGATTTTATGTTCATAAGGGATATTGGTCTGCAGTTGCAAAAGACACCACCCGTACCGGAATGATGATTGCAGCACATTTCATAATTGCTAAGATATGGAATTAACCTAAGTGCCCACCATTTGATGAGTGGATAAAGAAAATGTGATCACACACACACACACACACACACACACACACACACACACACACTATGGAGTACTACTCAGCCATAAAAAGGAATGAAATAATGTCATTTGCAGCAACTTGGCTGGAACTGGAGACCATCATCCTAAGTGAAGTATCTCAGGAATTGAAAAACAAATGCCAAATGTTCTCACTAATAAGTGGGAGCTAAACAATGGGTGCGCGTGGTCATAAAGTGGTATACGGGACACTGGAAACTAAGAAGAGGGGAGAGTAGGTGAGGGATAAAAACCTACCTATTCAATACATGTACCCTATTCTGGTGATAGGCACGCTAAAAGCCCTGACTTCAGTATTATACAATTCATTCATGTAACAAGAACACTTATACCCTCTAATATTTTAAAATAAAAATTATTTAAAAATGTTGAGTTTGATGATTCTTTGAAATATCTGAATGGAATTATTGAGTTATCAATTGTATAGGTTGTATAAGTGGGTATAAATCTCAGAGGAGCTATCTGGGCTGGAGATATAATTGTGAAAATTCTTGGAGCTTTTGGGTGTCTAAATAAACAAACTCTTTCCTGCTAAATTTGGAAGCAATTGAAGTAAGAGTCAGATGGTTGGCAATCTAAATACCATCCTTTTCATTGGCAAATTGAAGTTTGAGAATGTGGCCTAATTGTGTAGCTATGATGGTTTTCTAAATAAGGAATTAAAAAAATAAGCCCACATAGCCTGCATTTTTTGGCAGTTTTTGTAGTTTATAAGCCTTCCCCATGTGGACCTAATCTTCTAAGCTTATCAAATGGCTAACAATACATGAGAATATATTCCTTCTTTGAGTAAGCAGATCCGAAAAGAGGGAGGCAATGCAAATCCAGTTGTTGTATTCTAATCATCAGTGATGTAAGATACTGCTACTTTGGGCAAAAATGAGACCAGGTTATTGCTTGAGTAAAAGTTCCTTCAAATGGGGAGATGTAAATGGTTCAAGGTATGTATTAAGCTCTTGATAGTAGAAATGAGCTTGTAGGTGGTAATTCAAGCTATAAAGGCAATCAACTACAGAGAAAATCAGATGAGAATAGAAGAGAACCTAAGCTTAAGACATATGCTGCAATATGACAAACACGCGAGTCCATGCTAATGGACTAATGGAGAGCATGAAGAAAGCATTATTGCTTCAAATTTGTATATCCCCAATGCTTAAAAGAATACATTTCTATGTATCAGTCTCTTAAAATGTTCGCTGTGTATTAAAGCCATGTTCCTCAAACGTCTTCTACAATTTTGTTTATCCTTTATACACCTATTAAATTCCATAAATATTGAGTGCCTGCCCTGCTTTAGACACAGAAATATGTTCTTAAAATAATAAATATGTAAAACATATTCCGTCTAATTGAGCTATAGTTTAATGGGGAATTCAAACAAAAGTGAATAATGTTTTAAATATCATGATGAGGATATATAACATGTTGTGTGACCACAGGAAATGGAAAGACCACCTAATTACTTGGGACAGGATATGCTCGTAGAGGAAGTAATTTCTAAAGGTAAAGTATGAATGGTAGTTCGGTTTGGGAAAATTATGAAAGAAGTCAGGACAGTATGGAGAAAAGTGTCCTAAACAAGGGAACAAAGGGTGAAAGGCCTGATGTATAGCTTGTTTCAAAAACAGAAAGTCAGTTTTGAAAACAGAATTAGCACTTTTGTATAGAAGTTTTTCTAATATTCATAAACAAGAGCAGGGTTTAAGAAAAGCAGTAAGGGTGGTTATTGCCCTAGAGTTGGTAACTGTGGCCAACAATCATCCCTTACCTTAAGACTAAAGGGGGGAAAGAAAGGAGGGAAGTGGCACCGCGTCACGGAGACAAAACTGTACGGAGCAAGCTGGCAAAGAGCAGCTATGTCATTGCAGGAGCTACGTCTTCCAGGGGTGGAGCTCGGGACTGAAGGCCCCAACATCATTCTCTCCTGACCTCCTATCTCGTTCTACTGGCTCCCGTTGGACAAACTCTACCAGCAGCTGTGTGGCGAGGGACCTGACCTCAGCAATCCACAGAGCCCAGCCTCCTGGCAGATAGAACAGCATGGGGATTGGTGAAAGTACCTCTGGAAGGGTTAAAATTGCATTATCAGATGAAAATAACACGTATGAAGCTGCTTTCCTTGACTTTATTGTGGCACTATTTCCCATCTGGAATCAAAGAGGAGCTTATCCCTACACCCTGACCAGCACTGTGGTGCTTACACCTAGAAAGCATTAAAGCGCAATTCAACTTCCAATATTCAGGGGAAGAAGAGGGTGTAAAATAGAGTTAACGTGGAGCTGATCTGTGGTGGCTCCATGTTACCACAGCTCCATCTGACTAACTGTTGGCCAAGATAGGGATAAAATAATATATTAGTAATTTATTTTGTGCAACTTAAAGTCTTGAACCTCTCCCAGAGGCAAGACAACACTGTTTATGGAAAACATATAGATAGATTATTTGCACTTAGTTTAACTGTTTACTCAACCTGGTTTTGGCTGTCTGACTAATGGGGTATTAAAAACAAACACAGGTAGAAGCAGTGGCACATGCCTGTAATCCTAGCACTTTCGCAGGCCCAGGTGGGAGGATTGCTGGAGCCCAGGAGTTTGGGACCAGCCTGAACAACAGAGAGACACTATCTCTACAAAAAAGTAGAAACAAAAAATATATTTGGGCATGGTGGTGCGTACCTGTAGTCCCAGCTACTCTGGAAGCTGAGGTATGAGGATCGCTTGAGCCCAGGAGTTCGAGGTTACTATGAGCTATTATGAGGCCACCGCACTCCAACCTTGTTGACAAAGCAAGACCCTGTCTCAAAAAGAAAAAAAAAAACAAACAAAACAAAACAGCAAGCCTCAGCTTCCCCGATATCAAGACATACCACATACAACTTAATGGTTTGTGATCCTAAGATGACTCTTTTCCTGAGAGAATAAGAGAAAACCTTGAAAATCTTTGCCTGAGTGTCTGGGACCTCCTTGATATCTGCCCATGTTTTTCTTCTATTCTGCTGTATACATTGTCTCTATTAAAACTTCACTTGAGTATACTTTGTGTAATTATATGAGTTCTTTCAATGAGCCAACTCAAAATAGACAAAAAGTAATCGTTGCAATGATATGTAAGTAATCATTAAAATGTTTTCCATTGAATAAGTGAGTCAGTGAACTAATGAGTGAATTAACCAATAGAGAGTATCAACTATTTTATATAGATACTAAGTGCACAAATGAGACAGATTTAGTGAGTTCATGGGAAAATTTGTTATTATTAGCATTTAAGATTATATACAGGTTGAATATCCTTTATCTGAAATGATTGGGGCCAGAAGTGTTTCAGATTTCAGACTTTTTGGATTTGGGAATATTTTCATATACACAATGGGATATCTTGTGGATGGGACCCAAGTCTGAACATAAAATTCATTTATGTTTCATATATGTCTTATATACATAACCTAAAAGTAATTTTATGCATTATTTTAAATGATTTTGTGAATGACACAAAGTTTTTGCTGTGTTTTGGCTGTGAACTATCAACACGAGGTCAGATGTGGAATTCTTCACTTGTGGTGTCATGTCAGCACTCAAAAAGGTTTGGATTTTGCATTTTTAGATTAGGAGTACTCAACCTCTATAAAAGATTATGATATTGAATTTTCTTAGAAGTTTTATTTACATGTTTAGGAAGATTTCTTTTTAAAGTTAGTGTGATTCAAGTTAAAATATTTCAAGGTACATTAACAAAATCATATGAGCTATCTGTCTTTGTTACTATTTATATAGGCTAATATCAGATGAAACTGTGACTTTGATTATTTATTTATTCATTTATTCATTTTTTGAGACAGGGTCTCACCTTGTCACCCAGGCTAGAGTACAATGGTGCCATTATAGCTCATTGTAGCCTTGAACTCCTGGGCTCAAGGGATCCTTGGGTCTCAGTCACCAGAGTATCTGGGACTACAGGCACCAACCACACCATGCCTGGCTAATGCTTTTATTTTTTATTTTTTGTATAGACAATGTCTTGCTATGTTGCAAAGGCTGGTTTCAAACTTCTGCCATCGAGCAAAAATTCCACCTCACTGCCTGAGTAGTTGGGCTTAAAAGTGTGAGGTGTCAACCCCAGTCTCAAGACTCTGATTATTAATTGTCACATAACCTCATGCTCAAAGTCATTGCTGAACCAGTTACCAGGCTGACATATATTCTGTCTAGCACAGGTAATCATAGTAGGTAAATTCATTAAATGATTTCTGTGCCTCTCCTCCACCATCTCTTAGTCTTTAGAACCCACCACATAAAAATCCATGAACTATGTGCTGGTTCATGAAAATAAAAACCACCATATGTTTTGAAAATCAAAATAAGGGACTATAAAATTCTTTCATATACAGTATCATTTGGTCTTTTGGGTAGATGCCCAGTAATGAGATTGCTGGATCGAACCTGCACCCGAATGTTTACAGCAGCACAATTCACAATTGCAAAGATGTGGAAACAATCCAAGTGTCCATCAACACATGAGTGGATTAATAAAATGTGGTATATGTTTACCATGGAGTACTGTTCAGCTTTAAGAAACAATGGTGATGTAGCACCTCTTGTATACTCCTGGATAGAGCTGGAACACATTCTACTAAGTGAGGTATCCCAAGAATGGAAAGACAAGCACCACATGTACTCACCATCGAATTGGTATTAACTGATCAACACATAAGTGCACATATAAGAATAACATCTATTGGATGTTGGGGAGGGGGCGGAGGCAGGGGGAAGGAGGAAAGAGGGAGGAGGGGATGGGTATTTGCATACACAAAGAGTGCAATGCGCACCACCCGAAGGATGGACATATTTGAAACTCGGACTTGGCGGGGGGGGCAAGGGCAACATATGTAACCTAAACATCTGTACCCCCATAATATGTTGAAATAAAAAAAAAATTCTTTCATAAACCAAAGTATCCTTCCTTCAATTTTCCTCAACATTGACTGGCTCCTTGTATTTTTAAAATGTCTCAATGTGTTGACCTTCACGGGGTCAGATAGAGCTCATCTCCTGGGTGGGCATCAGTGCCTCTGCCTTGCTCAGCTTGTCTTCCCTGTACATGCACCGCAGCTGTTGAACTCTCACAGATCGTGCTACCCTTCTCCTTTTCATGATTCAAATTTCCTTTTTAAAGGAGAGGAAATTTAAAAATATCTTCTCATGTTAATAAAGTTTATTTCTTCATTTATAGTTTCAGAAAAATGTGATCTGAGAATTTCTTTAATTTCTGATTTATAAGTAAAATATTTCGTTCTAAATTTGATACAAAAATGGCATAAAAGTACAGGTTAAGTGTAGTAACAGGAAATTTAACCAAAATAGAGATCATGGGGAGAATAATAGTATTCTTATTATTTTGGGAGATAAATGAAGGAATGGCACTAACTTTTTGTGAGGGATGAAAGAAGGAGAAGTAAAGCAAAGAATCATGAATGACTTCCAGCATTTACACTTGTATAAGCAGGAAGTGGTTGCAGCACTAACAGAGGTGCGTACAACCTGAGAAATATTATAGTTAGGGAAGAAGATGCTACATTAAATTCTGATCACATTTATTTTGAAGTACTTGGGCGACTTTTAAGTGAAGATGTCAGATATGCAGATGTAGATAGAAATTTGGGGAGTCTGCAGCATACAGACAGCAGTTGAAATCATGAACGTGATCACAGAACCTAGGACATAGAGAGAGAAGTAGGAAGACTGAGACTGAACCCTCCTGAGTATGAATACTTGCTTATAGCCAAAGGAAGCTGAATTCCCCCCACCACACACACACAAACACACACACACACACAAACACACACACACACACACACACACACACACACACACACATACACACACAATAACTGAGAGGAAGTAATAAAAAAAAAACAGGACAGAACACTTCTTTAACAGAAATATAAAAGAGCATTCTGAGGAAGATGAGGGTAATATTTTCAAATATTGCAAGACAAAGTATATTGGAAAGTGGTCTGGATATAGTAAAGAAAGGCTGTATCATGCAGCTTGTTCATTTCCTAGAAAGAATAGGGCTGAAAACCAAAAGCCAATGACTTTAAGACTAAATCATGTGTGAAGAAATTGAGAGAGAAAGTGTAGCCTAGTCTATGGAAAAGATTAGCAAAACCAGATGGATATACCTGTTTTTAATTGCTAACGGTTACCCTCTCCAAGGCCAATATCCCTGAAGTCTTGAGACACGAACAAAGCAATGAGGCTATTGGATTTCCAGGTTAAGGTGTCATTTATGAGCTAAAATTAATAGGAAATAGTGAATAAGAGCATTCTGCCTTGGCAGATGGGGGATAAGGAATCATGATTAAGCACAAAAGCAAATATAGAAGACGTACATTTTTGGTGAAAGGTAATGAATTTGGTTTTTGATATGTCTGCCACATATTCTGGTATAAATGTCTGGTTGGAAGATAGTTGTGGAGTTTCTGTGTTGGAATAGTGGTTAGGTATGAATATCTGTGAATTCCTATCATAAAACACTGTTTTTTTTTATGATTTTCAATATGTGGCTTTGCCAAAGGGATGAGAAATAAGGCTAAAAACATTAATTGGTTTGATCAAGAGGTTACTAACCCTAATAGACGTTACAATAGCCCGAAGAAAAGGAAGCCATTTTAAATGAAAACAGGGGTAGCTACTTGAAATCCATCTACAGAAAAGGAGTGTGACTTTCTAATTGGCATTAAGGCTGTCTTACACGCTAGTAGAGGCTATCTCAGCATATTGATGGTAATTATTACTGTCGCAGTGGATGAGAGGATATAGATTAAAATTTTAAATTGGTATGTGTGGAAGGCAAGAATAAAGTCGATGAAGGCCGGAACTCTGGAAAACAAATATACAAGAGTTGCATAGAGAAAAAAGATGCCGGCAAGAAAACTAAGAATAAATGTTCAGAGACAAAATAACTCCTAAGAGGTCAAAGGTGATCTGGGTCTATGACTTTGATGTGAGGTGACATCCTTTGGGAACGGCATTCTCCATGTAATGTGATGCATGGTAATCCTCCTCTTTGGCCACTTTCCAAATTGGATGGCTTCTCTGACCCAGATAGCTCTTTTCTGCCCCCTTCTGATTTTTGCTTGGTACAACTCCTGCAAGTTAGAATTAATTGTGAATTTAGGTCACCTTTAAAAATTCAGAGCCTGACAGCTCATACAGATCTCACCACTAGAGACGCCTGATTTCTACATTCTATCCTTGTAAAATACAGAATTCTGTTGATGCATCCCAGTCACCTATGGTTGTGCTAATCCCTTCTTTTACTAGTTCTATCCATTTTTTTAATTACTAATGGCTATATTTTAAAGGTTAACATCAGTGAAGTCTTGAGTGATATGGAAAAGCCCTGAGTTATTAGATTTCCAATGGAATTTGAAATGATTCCAATTCTACAGGCCTGACGTCTATGCACTTGAAGAGAGCTCTGGATATCTGAGTGTCCACTAATAAGAATCTACCATAAAGTTAACTGTGTTTATCTAAAAATGAGGTTCTGCCTTGAGTTCAGATTCGGCAATTTAAAACCTGAATGATCTGATGTTAGACACCTTGTCATGCACTCCCAAATCATTCTGCCAGTCAAGACTGTACTGTAATTACTTTCTTAATCATTGATCTTTGAGGGTAAGCCTTAAGTTACATATGATCTCAATTCTAGGCCATCTTGTCCACAGCTATATTCCTGATGCAAAAGAGAAGTCTGTTAAATGCTAGGTTTCAGTAGTATTTCGTAAGTGAATTAATAGGTAAATAAGTTAGGTTAAATATATGCACTAAATTCTAGACCCTATGTTTGAAGCTCCATTACTGTTGATCTCAGATTTGTTCTAAAGAACTAATTGTATACAATAAGATGGTACACATCAGACTCTAGCTGTCATTCAACATCAGCATATCCTCTGTCTAAACTGAAATCTAAACTAAAAAACTCAAATTTTCAATGATCTTCCCCATGCAGAAATTTAGACTTCAGTTCATCTCCAAAGAGTTGGCAGTCAGCAGCTGGGTCAGTTCTTTATCTGTATCCACTCAAATCCAACCTCTCCCGTTCTACCATTAATCATAGTGGCATGATCCTAGCATTCTCTGTACCCGAAAACATGAGAATTTTTTCCCCATTAATTTTGCCCTCATATCAATGTGACAACAAGCTCTACACATTTATCAGGATGTTTATTTTTAAACTATTTCTGACCCTTCCTATTGCCAGCCTTGCCCTTTCTGGACTTTCTGTTATGCTTGTGCTGCCATGCCTACCTGGCCTGAATCTCGGCTATGCCTGCCTCCTACTAAACCCTTGTGTCAAATGTTCACCTTTTCAAAAAAAAAAAGTTCACCTTCTCATAATAATTATCTTATTTTCTGTGTGTTTGTGTGTGTGCATTCAGATTCTATCAGGGGGAATCTTTAATAAGAATTAGTAATTTGAATTTCTTTCTTAATATTCTATAGTTAGAGAATAAACAATGTGACCTAAGGCTCAGATTTTGTGAATGCAATGGAGCTCTTCTGGAAATCATTGATAATGTGACTTTAAACAAAAGGAAGGTAGAGAAAATTAGAGACTTGAAACACTGAATAACTAAATCAAGAATTATTTCTGAATACTTTAGGGAAGGAAAATATGTGACTAATCCTATTTTTTCTCTTCTTGGTGTAATTCTAATACCATTACTAACACTGTCATTATTACTAGCTAGCATGTGTGGAGCATGTAGCATGTAATTGGCTCTACAATAAACACAATTCACATATTATTTAATGTCTTCCTCACAAAAATCCTATTATAATATGAGATAGAGAAAGAAAAAGTCTCTAGCTGAATATCCTTTTTCCATGCCCAGCAACAGGACCCTAGGGAACAGCGATGACTCCTTCAACACCGTCTTCAGTGAAACCGGGCTGGCAAGCACATGCACTGGACTGTCTCTGTGAACCTGGATCCTGCTGTCATAGATGAGGTAAAAACTGCCATTTATGAGCAGCTCTTCCACCCTGAGCAGCTGATATCTGGCAAGAAAGATGCTGCCAACCACTATGCCCTTGACCACTACACTGTGGGGAAGGAGATTATCCATCTGGTGCTGGAGTGAATCCGAAAACCGACCATTGCACTGGACTTCAGGGCTTCCAGTCTTAGTTTTAGGAGTGGCAATGGCTCAGGCTTTACGTCCCTGCTGATGGAGGGGCTCTCTGTTGACTATGGCAAGAAGTTCAAGTTGGAGTTTGCTATCTACTCAGCCTCCCAAGTGTCTACAGTGGTTGTAGAACCCCATAACTCCTTCTTGACCACCCATGCCACCCCAGAGCACTTATATTGTGTCTTTATTTATTTATTTTTGAGACAGAGTTTCACTCTGTTGCCCGGGCTAGAGTGCCGTGCATCAGGCTAGCTCACAGCAACCTCAAACTCCTGGGCTCAAGCGATCCTTCTGTCTCAGCCTCTTGAGCAGCTGGGACTACAGGCATGTGCCACCATGACCGGCTAATTTTTTTCTATATATTTTTAGTTGTCCAGCTACTTTCTTTTTATTTTTTATTAGAGATGGGGTCTCTCTCTTGCTCAGGCTGGTCTCAAACTTCTGAGCTCAAACGATCCACCCACCTCAGCCTCCCAGAGTGCTAGGATTACAGGTGTGAGCCACCACGCCCAGCCAGATTGTGCCTTTATAATAGACAACAAGGCAGTCTATGATGTCTTTTGCTGCAACCTGGACATCAAGGACCCTCCCTGCACCAACCTCAACAAGCTCATCAGCCAGATGTCCTCCACCACTGCCTCACTGCATTTTGATGGTACCTCATTGTGGACCTCACAGAGGTCCAGACAAATCTGGTGCCCTGCCCTTGTATCCAGTTTCCCCTGGTGACCTACTCACCTATTCTCTCAGCTGAGAAGGCCTACCTTGAATAGCTCTCAGTGGCAGAGATCACCAGTGCCTGCTTCAAACCCTCCAATCAGACGATCAAGTGTGACCTTCACCATGATAAGTACATGGCCTGCTTGATGCTTTATTGTGGAGAAGTGGTGCTGAAGGGTATGAATGCAACCATTGACACTATCAAGATCAAATGCAGTATCCAGTTTGTGGACTGATATTCCACAGGTTTCAAGGGTGGCATCAACTACCAACCCCAACAGTGGTGCCTGGTGGCAACCTAGCCAAGATGCAGCAGGCAGTCTGCATACTGAGCAATACCACAGCCATCTCCGAGGCCTGGACCCACCTCGACCACAAGTTTGACCTGATGTGTGCCAAGTGGGCATTTGTGCACTGGTACATGGGCAAGGGATTGGAGACGGGGAGTTCTCTGAGGGTTGGGAGGACCTGGCTGCCCTGAAGAAGGATTATAAAGAAGTAGGCACAGAGTCTGTGGACGGTGAGGATGAGAGTGGAGTTCTAGGTGGTCCTGGCATCTGCAACACCTGGTCTCTGGCTCCCCGGTTTTGTATCTCTCATTCTACTGTTTCTCCAGCCCCTACAAATACAGTTGATGTCTCAAGTGAAAACAAAGTGATCTAGGAAGTGATAAGATGGGATTTTCATCTACAAGTGAAGAATGAATTTAAAGTTGTGCAGAGCAGTTGTCTAAGGTTTGAGGGAGAGGGATGGGATTGGTAAAGGGGCACAAATGGGGCTTTAAGTGTTATGTTTTACTTTGTAAGGTGGCTGATGGGTGAGTGCTCATCATATTTTTAGTTCTTACATCTTAGGCATACTCTAAAAATAGTTGCTGTATTATTTGTATTATCTAATGGTCTGTATTCAATTTATAATAAAACTATTTTTAAAAGAAAAAATTAATATTACTCTAAGCAGCAAAATAGGCCCTACTTGGCAGCTTTAATTGACATAATGTCAATTTATAAACACAACATAAGGGTGATCTTTTAATGATAGGTTTGCCAATCAAAAATTTCAGCTTATTTGATCAGGTCGCATTTATTTATTTTGGTTGTTGCTGTGATTGCCTTTGGGGTCTTCTTCATACATTCTTTGCCTAGGCCAGAGTATTTCCAACATCTTCCTCTAGAATTCTAATAGTTTCACTCCTTAGGTTTAAATCTGTTACCCAGCGTGAGTTGGTTTTTGTGAGAGGTGAAAGATGTGGATCCTGGTTCAGTCTTCTGCATGTAGCTATCCAGTTTTCCCAGCACCATTTATTGAAAAGGGATTCTTTTCCCCAGTGTATATTTTTGTCAGCTTTGTCAAAGATTAGATTACCATATGCGGATGGTTTCGTCTCTGGATTCTCAGTCCTGTTCCAGAGGTCAATGTCTCTGTTCTTGTGCCAGTACCATGCTGTTTTAGTTACTAGAGCCTGGTAGTACAGCTTGATGTCTGGTAGACTCATACCTCCCAGTTTATTCTTTTTACTTAAGATTGTTTTGGCTATATGAGGTCTTTTCTGGTTCCATACAAAGCGTAGAATTATTTTTTCCAGATCTGTGAAGAATGATAATGGGATTTTGATAGGGATTGCATTTATGACAAACCCACTGCCAATATCATATTGAATGGGGAAAATTTGAAACCATTCCCACTTAGAACCAGAACTAGACAAGGCTGCCCTCTATCTCCACTTCTATTCAACATAGTGCTTGAAATCCTTGCCACAGCAAATTAGGAAAGAGAGGGGTATTAAAGGTGTCCTAATAGGGACAGATGAGATCAAACTCTCGCTCTTTGCTGATGATATGATATTATATCTAGAAAACCCCAAGGATTCATCTAAGAGACTCCTAGAACTGATAAATGAATTCAGCAAAGTCTCAGGATACAAAATCAATACACACAAATCTGTGGCATTCATATATGGCAACGACAGTCAAGCCGAAGATCAAATCAAAAACGCAATTCCTTTTACAATAGCCTCAAAGAAAATTAAATATATAAGAATATATTTAACGAAAGATGTGAGAGATTTATACAGGGAGAACTACGAAACATTAAAAAAAGAAATTGTAGAAGATGTAAACAGATGGAAAAACCTACCTTGCTCATGGATTGGCAGAATCAATATCATTAAAATGTCCATACTACCTAAAGTGATCTACAGAATTAAGATAATTCTTAATTTATTTTAAAGAAATGTTTTATATAACTTGAATATCATTATCCAAAATCTACCTCATGATCGTCTGAGACTTATAACATCTTTCTGTTCCATTGGGTCATCTGTTTCTTAGATCCCACATCTTTTCTTTCTTGAGTTACTTTCTCATCTGGGAAGTACATATCCTCCAGAGGCTTTCTAAGGAACGTGGCAGGGGAGAAGGGGTGATAGGTAAATATTTGAGAATATGAATGCATGAAAATATCTTTAACTCTTACATTCTTTTACTTAATTTTGATATTGGAATTATAATTTCCGATTTGGAAATTCAAATGTCATTTTCCCTGCCACCTAAATGATCTGGGAAACCAGACCTAATTAACTATTATGTTACATCCCTTTGTCCAATTATAATTGTTCAAGAAAGGGCGTGTTTCCCATAAATAGATATAATTAAGGAAAAAAGCCAAAGTGCATTAGGAATTTCTAAAAAAGATTGTTCCTCTTTCTTTTCCAGTAGTTGTTGAAAGCCAGCCTTTTCTGTCTCAATTTCTATGGTTTAGCCATTTTCTCTTGAGGAAGTTGGTAACATGGAAGGCAGAGCTGACAGAAAAGAAAGTACTGGCTCATCCATAATCTACTGAATAAACACAACCCTGAAACCTACCTTATGTTCTGACCATCTAATAATGCAAACCATTAAATGCCCCTTATTACACAACCTGGTATTTGTTGTGCTGCCTGGTCATTTACACAACGAGTCCTAAGTGATACATTGGGTTTTACTGTTGATTCTAGGAAGAAGCTGATATGGTTACCCAGCTCTCTCTCTACTACTTGCAAGGGTTATTTTTAAGATCATAATGTATTTATAGTAATAGTTTTTCATAGTATGAAATGGGAAGAAGAGAGAAATTAGTAACTGTGGTCTCTAGCTAGGCATTAGACCAGAGAGTCCCATACTTTGAGTCAGGTTGAGCATTCTAACGATTTAAGCTATTTAAGACTGTCGCAATGTATGCAAAAATGGAATGAAATGCTTGTCTGAAATAGAATATTTGTCATCATTGGAGATGTTCAGATAAAAATAGGTCAGCCAATAATTAAAATGTAACATTTCTGTCACAATTTTATCATTCACAGTGGTTTTGCCAAAGTTTTACAGTGGCCACTGTTATTTTAAAAGCTCTCTTGGATCTGTGGTGTGTTTTAAAAGAATTTGGCAAAGAATTTGACACCAACCAGGCTCTTAGAATTAGGCAAAATCCTGGGCTAAGACTTATTTAACAGACAGAAACAAGTGCACAGTTGTGAATTGTGTGGTGATAAACATATGAGTGCAGATGTCTTTTTGATATGATGATTTCTTTTCTTTGGGTAGATACTCAGTAAAGGGATTGCTGGATCGAATTGTAGATCTACATTTAGTTCTTCGAGAATCCCCATACTGTTTTCCCTAGACATTGCACTAATTTACATTGCCACCAACAGTGGATAAGCATCCCCTTTTCACTGCATCGCAGGTAACATTGATGTTTTTTTGACTTTTTTATAGTGGCCATTTCTGTCTAAGGTAAGGTGGTATCCCCTTGTGGTTTTAATTTATAATTCCCGATATTTAGTGATGTTGAACATTTTTCACATGTTTTCTAAGCCCTGTGAGTTTTATCCTTTTGTGTGTTTTTATAAGAGTGAATATCAAAATATAGTTTTGATGGTTGGTTAGAACTCCATTGAACATTTCTTGAAGGGCCGGTCTAGTGGTGACAAATTCCATTAGAGTTTGCTTGTCTGGGAAACAAGTTACTTATTCTTCATTTATGAAACTCAATTTTGTAGGATAGAAAATTCTTGACTCAGTTAAAGAGTAAACATGGGGCACTAATCCTTTCTGACTTGCAAGGTTTGTGCTGAGAAGTCTGCTGTCATTCTCAAGGAATTTCCTTGATAAGTAATTTGATGCTTCTGTCTTGCTGCTCTTATGATTCTGCCCTTCATGTTGACTTTAGATAGTCTGATGACTATATGACTTCATGGAGTTCTTCTTGCAATAAATCTCCCAGGAGTTCGTTTAGCTTCTCATATCTGGTTTCTAAGTCTCTAGTAAGATAAGGAAGTTTCCCTCAATTATTTGGTCAAATAAATTTTCCAAACTTTTTGCTTTTTCTTCTCCCTCTGGACTACCCATGATTTTTAAATTTGGTGTTTTACATAATCCTATATTTCTCAAAGACTGTGTTCATTTCTTTTATTTCTTTTTTCTTTTTTTGTCCAACTGGGTTACTTCGAAGGACTTGTTTTTAAGCTCTGAATTTCTTTCTTCTATTTGGCCCAGTCTATTATTAAAGCTTTCTACTATACTTTTTAATGCCCTAAATAAATTTTTCATTTGTAAAAATTCTGGGTTTTTTTGTGAGATATCTACCTCTTTAATAATTTTTCATTCATGTCCTGAATTATATTTCTGCTTTCTGTCTTCATTTCCAACTTTTTCTTGGATCTCATTGAGCTTCCTGACAATCCGTATTTTGGATTCTTTATCTGTGATTTCAGAATTTTCATTTTGTTGGGGATCCTTTGCTAGAGAGCTGGTATAATCCTTACGAGCGTGTCATTACACTCTGTTTGCTCATACTGCCAGAGTTCTCATACTGTTTTCTTCTCATCTGGAGCAGCTGTCACTTCATTTTTGAATTTACTTTTGTTAAGATTGGACTTTTCCCCCCTATTATGGGTGTGACTGTAGCATTTGGTCGGTAGACAACTATGCCTTCACTTCTGGGTATTTTCAGGGAACCAAAGTTCTGAATAAATTTCTTGGTTAATATGATTTTTTAAAAATGTTAGTTATTCCTCAGTTGTAGTGGTGATGTACTAGGCATGTAGGTGGGTTCTCCATCTCCTGCCAAAAAGGGGACATGTAGGTCTCCAGAAGCTTATCTTGTTCCCCAGTGTTGTGCACTTCTAACAGCATGAATTATTTTGGAATTTTCAGTTCAGCCTCCAGGACAGTAAGTGGCTCTTGCAGGTAAAAGTCAGCTATATATGATATAATTGTGTCAGCAAATGTTTTAATGGGTTGTACTAGTTGATCTCCCTGCCAATAAGAGACAACTGGTTGTAATGGTGTTTATGGGATGTATGCTTGTCCTTATTTAATCAGATGTACTCAGACATCCTGGGAAATGGGTGGGGCCTTAGAACTCCCGGGGGGCCCTGTCCTGTGTTCTGCCACCGCTGAGTCAGATGGGGAGAGCAAAGCTGGGCATGGCTGCATTGGGCAAATCTGCATCCAAGCTCTCAAAGGTGGGTGCAATTGCTGCATTAATGGCTGGGTTGGGGGGCAGTTCTTAGGCTGCTGGGGGAAGCAGCCAGGGAGGGGCTTAGGTGCCTCCACCACATCAAAAAACCTGCATGGAGGGGTCCAGAATCCATAACCTAGCAGGTGGTAGTGAGACCCCTCTCCGCTCCCACTCTCTTGAACTGATGGATGTCCCTCCAGTGTCTAGCTTCCAGGAGCAGACCAAACCAGCTAGGCCAGTCTCAAGCAATCTGCTTTCAGGTCACGGAGCCACTCCAGTTCACAAGTGTCTCACACAGAAGAGAAACTGCGATGTCAGACCACACCCTTCCCTGTGAAGCAAGGGGCTTGCTGCTTGCACACCATAGCATGAACTCATGCCACACTCTCTTCTCAGTTCTGCCCATGAGGACTCCTTACCCCCATAAGTTCAGTTCAAAAATATCCCTTCCATGTCCCTGATCAACATGATCAAGTCCTGGGGGTAACAGACCTGTCCTCAGGCCCTCTGAGTTCAAGGGCTTACTGTGGTAGGGAAGGTTGAGCTGGTTCCAGGCTTCCTAAAAAATACTCAGGTAGCTTAATGATAGTTATGCTGCAGGACAACCACCTGGAGGGGTATGCCCCTTTCCGTGAATGCAACCATGCAAGCAGCTTTGGGGAAGGCTGTCAGGCATAGGGAGTGTGGTCCGAACACCTCTTGGTCCCACAGATGTGGTGGCAGAACGTGACTTTGGAACATGTGGGATAGTTTAGGTTCCCATCTCCCTTCCTGGCCCAGTAGCAGCAGCCTCAGGGCAGGGCTCAGAGCCCTGGGGGAAGGGCTCTCAGAATGGCTCTGTGCTGCGCTTGCCCAGAGTTTGGAAGGCTGCAGAACTCCATGTGAGTTTGAGCAGTATCTCTGCATGATCTCTAGATAGCTATCTATGCCTTTCTGGAGGCCTGTGGGAATCAAGAACCTCTTCTGTAGCTAAAATTGTAAAGGTTCAAGGCAGGAATGTGGAACAGAAAGATCTCTCACTGAGGCTCACTCAAGGCTCTCGGCAACCCCGAGCAGACAGCCCTGCATCCTCTTCCTTCACCACTGGTGTATCCTGTCACCTCTCTGTTATATTCAAGTGTTCTTTCCCCCAAGATCTATCCAAAGTATGGGTATATAATGGGTATCTTAATTCTTCTTTGATGAAGAGGTGTGTGCCAGCTTCATCTTAGCCATCTTGCCAGCCCCTACCAAAGTATAAAATTATTATTCATCAGTATATATAGAGAATCATATTATATAGGTATTCTTATGTCACAATAGATTAAAATCTATGGGAATGTTCTCCAGTCACACAAATATCAAGAATAATCCTGGGAACTTTTATCCTAAGGCTTTAGATCCAAAGTTCATTGCCCTGTTGAAGTTACCACACTCCAATGCTACAAAGGGGAGTTCATACACTACATGTGGAATGGAAGATGTAGGTTACTGGAGGACCACACAGGTGCTACTCTAGGATCTCAAGGGTCTTAGGACATTCAAGGGCAATGAGGCATAACACTTGTAAAAGGCTCCCATGCCATATTTGGCAAAGTGCCCTGTCGCTAACTAACCTCTAGTAATATTGAATGAATAGAAATAAATACACCCTACTTTTAAAGAAATGGAATTATTAAAAATTTAGACAAACTCAAAGCAAGATTTTCAAGTTGGACCATGATATAATAATCATTTACAAGAATATCTACAATAAAATTATAATTACTTAATTATCAATAAGTCCTATTATGTCAGAAATGATATTTTAGTTCATCAGGATAAATGTTTAGGAAGTGAGCTTTTAAAATTCTAAAGCTAACATTTTAATGTTGCTATAGTTTGTATGTTTGTCTCCTCCAAACCTCATGTTGAAATTTTATCCCAAATATTAGAAGTTGGACCTAATGGGAAGTATTGGGCAATGGGGGTGGTTTCCTCATGAATAGATTAATGCCTTCCTGTGAGGGTGAATTAGTTGTCACTCTGTTAATTCCCACAAGAGCTGATCACTAAAAAGAGCCTGGCACCTCCCCCCTTTCTCTCTTGCTTCCTCTTTCCCCTTGTGATCTCTGCACAAACTGGTTCTCCACTTTCTGCCATGAGTAGAAGCAGCCTGAGGCCCTCACCAAATGCAGATGGCCAATTAAACTTTCCAGTCATCAGAATCGTGAGCCAAATCAACCTCTTTTCTTTCTTTTTTAATGAATTGCCCAACCTTGGGTATTCCTTTATAGCAACACAAAATGTACTAAGACAAATGCTAAACAAATACTATAAATGAAGTCATTAGTTCTATGACATCTTGCTTAGTAGTTTACCCTTTCTCACTGCTAAATATATAAACTTCAAATTGTATATCTTGGGAGGAGGTAGGGTATTCTACTATTGTGTGTGTGTGTGTGTGTGTGTGTGTGTGAATGCTTTCATATCATTTGTAGTTTTTTTTGCTTCTAATTTAAATTTTCAGTTTTGTACTTAGAGCAACCAAATGGGATATAGTGTGTATGTGTGTATTGTAATGTTTTCTATCAATATGCCTTTGGCTTTCACAGTACTTCAAAGCAAGTATGGTAATATAACAAACACATACAAGAAAAGGAACACTTTACAGACAGAGATTTATTCTTACCATTCAAGGTGACATTTGAAAGCAGAATATCTGATAAATTCCACAAAGTTTACTTAAATGAACCAATAATAAAATAAAATGAGAATCACCCGATCCTTATTTTATGAACAAAAACTTTATATTTATTTCATATTCACCCACAGATTACAAGGCTGCAAAAAATGTTACTTCATGTCAGCATTATATCAGCGATCATCATTGTGTACCTGATTTCATATTGTTTTGATTTTCTATATAAGTATTGTTTTAGAAACTCAAATGGAACTGAATCGTCAAATCTTTGTACTTGAAACAATAATTTCTTTTGATAAAAATAGCAATAGCAATAATACTCATACTAATAACCATAATAATGATAAATATATTATTGTATCTCAAAGGGTGTTTAATATGTAATAGACACTGCATTAAGATTTTTATGTATAATATCACTTAATTATAAAATTACAATTCATGATGACTTTTAAATTAAGAATTCTTTACCTACACAATAAGATTGAAAACTCCGTATAATAGACTCAAGTACTACCAACCTTACAAACCTTCATTATATAATCGAACCCCTACAATATAGTCACCATGTACCATCTTTCCAAGTTGTACTTTGAAGTTTGTTTTTCTTTAGTGTCACTTAATCTGAGTATGTAATAAAACAAATATTTTTAATACATATGAGAACAAAATATAAGTCTTTTTTCCCCAAGATTTTCAGAAACTTTTTGAATTTTTCAGAAATTAAATTTAATTTTTCACTAAAGGAATAGGTTTTTAAGAACAAATTTTTGATGTTTTCTATTACTTTCTTTCTCCATTTATTACTGGATTAATAGAGATATTCCCAAATTTTCATAATAATAATATCTAATATTTATTAATGTTACTAAGCATGAACTTGTGCTTAGTCCTTACTTGTTTTGCACAAACTCTTTCATTTAATTTTCCATAAGTACTCTGTGAATTAGATATAGTCAATGTCTCCATTTCACAGAAAAAGAATATGAAGCTTATAAAAGTTAAAAACCTTGCTTCAATTGTCATTGCAGAGCTAGCAGGTGGATAATCTGGATACTCTGTCTCTAGGTCTTGTGCAATTTATTGAGATATAGAAATGCAACAGGGAACATGAAAATGTATTTCAACATGAAATAGTAACTTTCAGATGAGCTTATGCCTCCCATCACAAAAAAGAAAGAAAGAAAGAAAGAAAAATTGAATACAAATTTAGAAGTTTCCATAGTTTATTCATATATAAGGGCACACATGCATTCTATTAATATCATTTGTTAAATATAATTCATTATCACTTTAATATCCACAATTTACTATAGTAAGTGCTGGGTTCCCTACAGAGACTTAAACAAGAGATGCCTGATGCTTAGAGTCTTATGTAACGTGGAAGATGTAAGGGATAGAAAAAAAGGACAAATCATTAAAAGACAATTTGCAATTTTCAACTTCCAAAGAAATTATCAGTTTAAGTGTAGTAAATAGAGACTTTAGGTAGTACTTAGTCAAATTGGCTCTGTGGCTAAATGGGAGCTATTGTCTATTTTATGATCATTGACTTTTGTTTATTGAGGTTATAAGACTAGTCTAGAAATAGCTGTTATTTGTGAATCTCTACTAACAGACATCATTAATTGCCCGTTTCACCAATAAACAGAAACTAGAAACACATAAGCATATCAATTGTGTCCTGTTTTAAACTAAAATATTATCTGAGTTTTGTCCAAACCCCCAAACTATTTTGGCAGACATTCAATTAAGGCATTTCCTTTTTAAATTCCACTCTTGAAATATTATTATTATTTTTAATTTCTTTTAGTTCGCAGCAATATGTTTCTTAAGAAAGAATATGACCTCTTCAACTAACTAGAAGGACACAAGACCAAAAGAAAGAAGTCACCAGACTGGGTTCCTTATTTCACCCTCTCTGAGCTCTACCCAGACATTTTTATCTTTCTTTTAAGTTATCAGAACTGGCAGAACAGATTTTTAAATAGTCTGTCTCCAGCTGTCTCCTTGTTTGGGTCCCTGGATGATTTCTCTATGTGAAATTGTCTTTCATCTTTTTTCAGGTGAAAGGTTTACTTGCAGGTTTTCTATAAATGAAACCAACTAAAATCTCCTAAATTCAGAAATGAAGTTGAGAACCTTTTTGAAGGAGGCTGGCTCATCCCAGCTGCTCAGCTGCAGAGCGCACGCGAGGCTTTGCCACCCGCCACTTGAACAAGGGGCAGGTGCCAATTAAAAAGAGGCCAAGCAGGTAGTTCACACTTAGGCAACGAGGTACCTGTCCCCTTGTCTTTGCCAAACAGACGCAGCCTGGCGCACGAAATGTGTCAGATGGAACTATGACACTTGTCTTCACAGGTTATCAGGGGGTTTCAGGCCAGAACCGAACGCGCGTGACTGACTTTGCCTTTGGTTCCCCGGGTCCTTTTCACTCCACCCCGATGGAAACCGCATGCGCCTCTTTCCCTCGAGACGCGCTCCAGCTCACCAACGCACTCGTCGCTTTTTCTTTCATTTTTCATCACAACCTGCTACCAGTTTTTAAAAGATGACATATTTATTCATTCACTTTAGGATGAAAATTATGGATAAGGATGAATTTCTTTCATGATTATTTGTCATTTTATATGGGATAAAATCTAAAGCTGATATAAAGTATATTTAAATGATACACTTATCCGGCAACAATCAACAAAGATGAGAAGAATATTTTGGAAACTTTCTGAATTGTGAATGCCCTCAATTTATTTCTTCTATACATAAATCACACATAGACACATACATGGTACAAAGTAGGACTGCGTGTGTGTGTGTGTGTGTGTGTGTGTAGCGATTTTACTGTCAGTGTGCAAGACAAACATTTGGCAGTTTTTTCCAGCAAAAATTAATTCACAATACTCTGATGAGATACTGAAATGTGGTGTTTTCTTCAGATATAGTGTCTTTTTCTCTACATTAATTTTCACTGACTTTCATCCCAGGCAGTATTAGACATCCTAAATGACCTTCCACTGAAAGCACCTAAAAAAGCTCAATAAAATATTTAAAAAATATATTTTTAAGTGGAAAGCTGATCTGGCAAGAAAATAATAAATTCTAAAAGGTTGAAAACAAAGAAAGTAGGAAACTTGGAAGGTGAGTAGGAAGCACGCATGTTCTGAAGGTAGCTTTTGCCCTGAGGGTATCTGCTAAATGCTGTGCAGCAATTACTTAGGGTGAGATAATTAATTGAAAGGGCTTGAAATACTCCATTGGCTGTACTTACATACGGCTTTAATAAAGGCAAAACATACAGAACAGCAAGAGGAAAAAAGCACAGGCAAACGTCACAGAAGTCCAAGACTTATAGACATAGCTCCCAAGGTCCTGTCTTAGTTGCACAACAAACACTTGGTCTTTAAATTGTTAATCACTACAAAGTGTGGGGTACCTAAGTCTCAGGAGAATCTTTGCCTCATCAAAGGAGGAGAGTCTTTTATATCCTTTTATTAATGTGGCCAAAACCAATATGCATTACTGTCCTCAATAGCAGACATGAAGAGAACAAAACAGCAAGCATGTGTAAACCATTAGTCTGTTCATTTTCTATAAACAATATTGATAACCTGGGTACAAACTGACTCCTTGTCCTTCTGAAACTCTAGCGCAGGACTACCCTAGTCCTTCTAGGCATTAGTTAGTAAAATTTTTTGCGATTTGCCCAAGGGCCCCACAAAACTCCAGACACTTCTAAAAGTTAAGCACAAGTTCGCAACCTATTAGCTGAGATTAATCCTATACTTACATAAATTATAACTTTTGGGGGGCCCTATGGAATTGAAGAGACACAAGATAAAGTCTTGGGCTAAGTAAACTTGGCAAGGAATCTAATGGGAAAGATGCTGCTTTTGGATGGAATCCCAAATACTGCATTCTCGTTATAAGGATGGAACAGAATTATATCAGACATATACAAAAAAAAAAAAAAAGGGTTCTGTCTCAACCTGGATGCTTGGCAGGAAGGGAAATGTTTGTTGAATACCGATAATTTTAGGAATCTCATGTGAATTTGTAATCTAAGCTAGGTGAAACAAACACTTATTTCTGGAGGAACAGAAATAATTCTATATATAAAAATCATTCTTTAATATGAAAATCTAAATATAAGTGCCACAGTTCATGAGCTCTAAAATCACAAAGCATTCACACACACACACACAAAACCCAAAACAATTAATGTTAGCCAGCAGAAAAATAGGCAGCAGATGCAAAAATACTTAAGATGTTGCAGTTTATCAGACACAGGACATGATGTAGATATGCCTCTCTCAAATTTTGATTAGAGAAAGAAAATATAATAGTCTTAAAGATAAAATAAAATATGAAAAAGAAACAAAATGGCAAAAAGTATTGTCAAAGCTGACTTACAAAACACCAAAATACAAACGAGAGTGTCTAGAGGCAAAAATAAGGAGATAGAAAAAATGAAGAAAAGAATTAAGGAACGTAGAAAAGTGAAAACATATAATATATTTATGTGGGAGGAGAATATTTATTTCAATAGAAAAAGAATATTCCAGAACTGGTGAGAAAACGCCTAATATTGGGCACCCCAGTGAATTCCAAGCATACTAAATAAAAGAAAATATCTCTTATGAAAATGTAGATAGTCAAAGACAAAATAGTTTGTAAAATGCCACAGAGACAATGTAGATGATCTATGACAGGAAGAAAAGACACAGACAGCCTAAATTTTCAGTGACAATAATGAAGGCCAAATGAAATTATAAAAAAAATCTTCGATAGGCTGTGAGAAAATGACTTCTGACCTAGACTTGTGTAACAGCAAAGCTGTCTTTCAGGAAAGATGTTAAAATTTTAACATTTTAGATAAAAACTGAAAAGACTTTCCTAATACTAAATACTCTAGACAAGAAATTCTGAAGAATGGACTTCAGACAAAAAAGTAAAAAGAACCAGTTAGAAGAGTTGAGATGCATGAAAGAGGAGTTAGTAAAGATGATAAAAAATATATTGGTCAATCAAAATATGTGTTCCTATTCTCTTTTATTTCAGTAAATTTGGGGGATGCATGGAGTTTTATTGTTACGTGGATGAATTACATAGTGGTAAAGTCTGGGTGTTTAGTGTATCAATCACACCATCACCCAAATAGTGTATATTGTGCCCAACATGTAATTTTTCATCCCTTACCCTCCTCCTGCCCACTTTCTTCTGAGTTTCTAGTGTTTATTATGTCACTTGGCATGGCTATACATACTCATAACTGAGCTCCCACTTGTAAGTGATAACATGCAGTATTTGCTTTTCCATTCGTGAGTTATTTCACTTAGGATAATGGCCTCCAGTTCCATCCAAGTTACTGCGGAAGACATTATTTCAATCTCATTTATGGCCTAGTAGTATTCCATGGTGTGTGTGGGTGGTAGACATTTTCTTTACTCATCAGTTGATGGGCACTTTCAAAATATTGATTTACCAAATTACCAAATTTAGAGTTAAAAAGATAAGATTGAACTAAAATATACAATACATTAAAATACACAGTATATTTAAGTTGGAGAAAATTGCATTTTAGAAGGATTGCAGGAAATTTCGCAGATCTCATCATCGTTCTATTACCGTAGTCTAGACAGTGAGTATACAGTGTTTGCTAGTTTACAAAACACTTCATAATAAACATATAAGTTATATACATGCTAAGATTGTGCAGCTGAGTAAAAATATAAAATAATGTATTTTACTAGTCGTAGGTGACCACTGTCCCTGCTTCCTATTCTTAGAACCTTTATTTCCCATGGTTGTTCCTAACACCAATCAATTGTAAACAAAACCAATATAGGGGATTTTGCTGAAGTAAAAATATTTCCGCGGCTTTCTTATCGATATTTCACTTCTCTGTCACAAGGTCAAAGAATTTTATTCTTCTAAAGCTGTGAAGAGACAATATATTTCTTTAAATTCACAGCAAAGTGGAAATGACTTGTCATTTATCTTTTCCTCAAGGCAGGTTTGATTTGGAGAGGAAAAGCAAGATTTTCCTAAATGCCTTAAAGGAAGTTAGATGGAGACCAAAGGCAGTTAAGGGACGAGGGTGGCACTTGGCTAGAAGAGGAAGGAAGGGATATAAAATGATAATAATTTTTCCCAGGAGACAAACTCCTTTCAAATGTTGGCCTGGAGATTACCAGATCTGCAATCTTTAAAACATGACAGACACCGAATCTTAAAGCTGTGCATGTCAGGTTCTGAGAAACGAAGCTGGCTGCATTATCCTAATATAATCTTTGTATCGGTCAAATGGTAAAGAAAGCCTAGCTTTAATGCCTTGACTCAAAAAGAAATAATCTTTCCAATCAGTGCTTCTTTTTCCTTTTCTGTCTTAGCAGGTAGTGTCAACATATCACATAAGTACCAGGAATATAAATGATTAGTTTTGAACATTATAAACTGTTAAAACATTCTTTGCTTATCAAATCTACAATATTGTCCATAGTACTGTCACCACTTATTATGAATTTACCTTTCAAAAAGACAAAGGTACCACATAACTAAACACAAAGCTAAACTGACAGAGTCCTTTTTGCAACCCAAATAAATATATCACTGTCATTTAGCAATCCTCTGTGTTTAGTTGAATTTTTTTCAGCACTACTGGGAAGCTGAAGGAGGGTGAAAATAGACAGATAGCTCCTAGACTTCCCAAGCATATATCTATACCATTTTAATCCTGAACATAAAAGGTCAAGCATAAAATTATTTGCTTGGAGCAGCTGTCCTCAGAGCTTTGCATTAACATATAATAGATGGAGAAGTACCACAAGGGAAAAAAAAAGTTAATTTTATCTTAATTGGATTAAGCCAAGTTCCATCCATACTGAAGGGAATGAGGTTCCAAAGACTAGAAACTGCTAGCTTGACAGAAAGGGATTAATTCATGGGCTGGCATCAGGTTGTGGACTAATAACATATTGATCGTATCTACAGGATATGCATAATGTCTGTCAGAGGGAGAGACACTTTGGCATTGAAGATCGCTAGCATATCTGACATGATCAAAGTTAGATTAATATTATTAAAGAGCTGCTAGTGATCTGCATATTATCTTAGCAACCACAGACATTTTCTACACGTGTCTGGCACTGACCATCATAAGCAGTAGCAGTACTTACTGGTTAGAGGGAAGTGACTGATTTGTGTAGCTGCTTCTCCCTCTGTCTCTTCTTTTCTTTAATGTGTTCCAGCAGACATATTGAACTACCAAAGTTTAATCCCTGTGGAGCCTGCAGGTGGTATTATCCTTGCATTGAGGAGTTATTAAATTCTTAAGGTCATCATAAAAAAGTTCCATTAAATTGAGTTAATAAAAACATTGGGCAAAGGTTTGCAAAGAGCACAGATGTCAAAGCTTTGGGAATTAGACTGTCTCTTATGATGTTGGACTGAAAGAATAATTTAAATCACACTATAATATAAAGAAGATACTTCTGCATTCTTTACCAAAATGTGAAAGTTTTGCAACTAATACATGTTATGTGTATATGTGAATACTTGTATAAGACATTCATTTCTTGGATGTTTTGTTTTCTTCTTTTTTAAATTTTTTTTCAGTTGAGACTGACTTTGTTTAGAAACTGACACACCTAGAAAATAATATCCTGACAGTAAATATTCAGTGAATTTTGGAGAATTTTTATAAAACCAATTTTTTAAAAGAAAAACAAATATAAAGAAGGAAAACATGGCACTTGATTTGGGATGACTTTGGTGAATGCAGTGTGTGGCTGTGGGTTAGAAAATAGTCTTTATGACGCCCCATGAACCTCTCTTGCCTGTGGATTCACAATAGCCTGTTTGGTTTTCTATTTCCTATGGAAGAGGAAGCAGGATACAGGAATTTGATAGCATTGGTAATAAACATTCTAGAAAGAGTTACCAAATCTTTCCAATTATTAAAATTTATTGTTCTAAATTTTACGAGAAAATTAAAAGAGGAATTTTGTGGAGATTTGGAACTTGTGACTTTTTAGAATGAATTTACCAAATTTGTCTTAGTGGTCTACTAAAGAAATAACCATTATTTCTCAGTCTGAATGAGGTGGCTCATGCCTGTAATCCTAGTGCTTTGGGAGGCTGAGGCAGGAGGATTGCTTGAGCTCAGGAGTTGGAGACCAGCCTGAGCAAGAGCGAGAATTCTCTCTACAAAGAAAAAAAAAAAAGAAAGAAAAAAGTCAGCTGGATGTGGTGGCACGCACCTGTAGTCCCAGCTACTCTGGAAGCCCAGGCAGGAGGATCACTTGAGCCTAGGAGTTGAAGGTTGCAATGAGCTATGATGATACCACTGCACTCTAGCCAGGGTGACAGAGTGACAGAGCGAGATCCTATCTCAAAAGAAGGAAAGAAAGAAAGAAACAAACAAACAAACAAACAACAACAAAATAAAACACCACACCAGAAAACTTCTGGTTACCAACTAACATACTAGAGCTGTGGTCACCAATGCCCGGGCACTGGCGGTAGAGTCCATGGCCTGTTAGGAACTGGCGCCATGCATAACCGCCTGAGCTGTACCTCCCCCTGCCCTGATCCCTGGAAAAATTGTCTTCCGTGAAAACTGGTTCCCAGTGCCAAATTTGGGGGCCACTGTACTAGAGGCAAGAGGAGCTTATCTGGCTTCTGAGACAGGCTCACAGTGAAGGCTGGAACGTTATAATATTTTGTCCAAAGACTTGACAAACTCGGGTAAGTGGACTTAGTGTTCAGCTCTAAGACGACTAGTAAGCAATGTGGAACATAGTATATTGCTCATATCATTATGTAACAAATTATCCCCAAACTATGCAACCTAACACAATAAATTCAGACAATTCTGACTTTGAACTGCAATGTGGGGCTATAAAAATGTGCAAACAGAAACCACGCAACGTGAACTTAGTAATCAATGGGGAAAATTACAATTGTTCAGTGATCTTTAAACATTTTTGTCAGTACATTAAAGACTCTCGTTTTGGTTATAAATGTAAAGGGAAATGGGAAAAAGGTAAAGGTAATTTTATTTCACATCTTAAGATATCTGAAACATTGATAGTGTTTTATTTATTTTAAAAAATCAAGAGTAGTTTAAATAGTGCTTGTATTCTTATCTTATGAATATTTTTTCTATGCCTTGGCAAATTGTCATACTCTTTTCTAAGTACGAATATCCTTACAAAATTTTATTCTTTGTGTTTTTTTTAACAGTGTGAAATATCTCCAAGAGTTACTTTAATGTGAAATATTTTGAAGGCCTCACTTATTCTGGGGCATTTCCATTCTTTTCATCACAATCCCTTTTATTATTTAAGTTGGTAAGTTCACCTCCACTAAGTTTTATACATATAAAGAATGTATATATAAAAAGAATGCTCTCGATTGACAGCAGTGTCAACATTCCCATGGTAAACTACTACTATAACTCCATTATATTTCTTTTCTTCTGCTGGCTTTGGTTAATTCTTCTTTTCTAGTTCCTTGAGATGTGACATCATGTTGATAATTTGTGATCTTTTTGCCTTTTTGTTTAAGCATTTAAGACTATGAATTTTCCCTTAGCTCTGCCTTTACTGTATCCCACATATTTTGAAAATTTATGTGTCCTTTGTCTTTCAGTTCAAAGAAACTTTCGATTTCAATCTTAATTTTGTCATTAACTCAAGGATCATCCAGCGGCAGGTTGTTTAATTTCCATGACTTAGTGTGGATTTGAGAGTTTCTCTTGGGATTGATTTCTAGTTTAGTTTCACTGTGGTAGGAGAAGACACATGGTACGATTTCGATTTTTTGAATATGCTGAGACTTGCTTTGCGGCCTAGCATATGATCAATCTTAGAAAATGTCCCATCTGCTGATGGAATGAATATATATTCTGTAGTTTTTAGGTAGAGTGTCCTATAAATATCTGTTAGGTCCATTTGTTCTAGAGTTCCATTTAAGTCCATTATTTCTTTGTTGATTTTCTGCTTGGATGATCTGTCCAGTTTTGTCAGTGGGGTGTTGAAGTCTCCAGCAATTATGATGCTACTATTTTGTTCTTTGCTGAGCTCTAGTAGAATTTGCTTTATGTATCTGGGAGCAACTTGTGTTAGGTGCATTTATGTTTAGGATTGTTATCTTCTCTTGCAGAATCACCCCCTTTCTCACCATATAATGGCCATCTTTGTTTTTTTTTTCTTTTTTTTTTTATTATTGTTGATTTAAAGTCAGTTTTATCTGGTATGAGGATGGCTACACGAGTTTGATTTTGTTTTCCATTTGCTTGGAATATCTTTTTCCACTGTTTTACCTTGAGTCTGTGTACATCCTTGTGAGTTAGATGGGTATGTTGGATACAACATATAGTTGGGCAATGAATTTTCATCTATTCAGCCAGTCTATGTCTTTTAATTGGAGCATTAGGGTCATTCACATTCAGTGTTAGTATTGATAAGTGGGGAACTGTTCTGTTCATCATGTTGAATGGTACCTTCTTGTTTTGTTTTCCCTTGCATGCTCTTGTTTTATAGGAACCGTGAACTTAAATTTTAGAGTCTTTTTACCCTGGTGAGTAACTACTGTGATGTTCCATGTATAGTATACTATGGAGCATTTCCTGTGGTATAGGTCTATTAGTGACAAATTCCCTTAACGTTCGCTTGTATGGAAAAGTCTTTATTTTTCTATCATTTATGAAACTTACTTTTGCAGGATACACAATTCTTAACTAGCACTTGTTCTGTTTAAGAAGATTAAAAATGGGACCCTTACCCTTTCTGGTTTGTAAAGTCTCTGCTAAGACATCTGCTATCAGACTGTTGGATTTTCCTTTGCAGGTTAGTTGTTGCTTTTGTCTTGCAACTTGTAGAATTTTCTCCTTCATTTTAACATTGGTCAGGTTGATGATCATGTGTCTTAGAGATGTCCTATTTGCTGTGAATCTTTCCGGTATGCAATGACCATCTTATATCTGGATATCTCAATCTCTGGTGACATCAGGGAAGTCTTACTCAATGATTCCCTTGAACAAGTTTTCTATGCTTTTTGCTTTTTCTTCCTCTCCCTCAGGGATGCCTATAGTTCATACACTGGCTTACTTTACATAGTCCAATATTTATGTGATTGTTCATTATTATTCTTTCTGCATTTTTGACTGCCTGGGTTAGTTTAAAAAGCTTGTTGTAAAGCTCCAAAATTCTTTCTTCTGCTTGGTGTAGTCCATCCTTGAAGCTTTCTGCTGTATTTTGAACTTCCCAAAGTGACTCCTTCATTTCTTTAAGTTCTTTTATATCTTCTCTTATGTTGTCTATCTCTTTAACAACCTTTTCATTTTTTTCATTTATATCCTGAATATTCTTTTTTTTTAGTTTCTTTGTGCTGACTTTCAACTTTTTCTTCAATATCAGTCATCTTATTTGCCATCCACATTTCAAATTCCATTTCTGACATTTCAAAAATTTATTTTTGGGTGGGGTCTATTGCTATAAATCTATTGTGATCCTTTGGAGGTGTTGAAATAGCTCATTTTTTCATGTTGCCAGAGTTCTTTTGTTGTTTTCTTCTCATCTCATCTGAAAATTATTCTCTCAGTTCAGGGCAGACAGGTTTGCAACTTTCCTATTCTCCTTTGCTTGTGACTCTCCTATGTAGTGAGAAGAAAGAGAAGTCTCTAGATGGCGCTACTGTGTCCTGTTCTGGAAGACTGATATGGTAGTAGAGGGGTAGATGTACCTTGTAATGCATCTATTTTCTGTTATTCTGTTCTCTTGTGGTTGTCATGGTTGAAGCTGGTGCTGGGGGGTCTTTGTGTGGAGTGGTGGGTTGGTCCCTGGGCCACTGTTGGAAGCTGGGGCAGGGGGCTGCGTGAGTCCCTCTCCATAGAGGTGGACATGTAGGAGATTACTTTGCTTGGGTCTCCCCAGGGCGGTGGCAGTGGCTACTTGGCGAGGCTTTCTAGGCAGTGGCTGCAGGTGTCAGGGCTCAAGCATCCACTCTACCCAGGTTTAGGTGTAATGGTGACACATGGCAGGGGGGTGAATTGTGGCTAGTGGGTCCTGGAGAGTTGGATTGTAGGAGTGGCATAGCAAGGTGCCGTGGGAGTTTGGCATGCTGTCCAGCATGCAGGGCAAGGGGACATGGGCCTCTGTGAGGATGCAGGTCTGTGCATGTGTGGACCTTTTCATGTCTCACTGGGCCTGGGAGCTTGTTCTGATGGTCAGTGTTTGGGGCTACAGGAGTGTGGCCCGCCAGCCAGTGCACAAGACCAAGGAGCATAGCCCGCTACACAACGTCTGCAGAGGTGTGGCCTGCCATATGGCACACAGAGCCAGGTGACATGGCCTGCTGGCCAGTGCACAATACTAAAAATGTGGTCCACTTCATGGTGCAAAGGTCCATGGGGTCATGGACCTCCACATGACATGCGGGTCTGGGGGGCTAGGTCCTGTGGTCAATGTGCGGGGTCATGTGGGCTGGGCTGCTGGAGGGATGAGGCTCTCTCCTCACATAAATGCTGGGGGGCATTTGTGTGAGGAGAGAGCACATATTGTAGGACTCCTTGGTGGCATCAGTGCCAGTCCCATTCAAATTCCCTGGTTGAGGGAAGGCACTTGGTTCCCAATCTTAGCATGTGAGAGTGTCTGTTCTCCCTGCTCCCTCCCCAGCCTGCCAATGGGAAATGTGGGGGCAATTTTAGTGCATTTGATCCCTGTGCAGACCAGGTGCTCTGGTAAGGAGAGCTCAGAGTGGTGTCAGCAGTGGCAAAGTGGGAATAGAGATATTGAACTGAAGAGACAGCACTTTGTGTATTTACTCATAATTAACATGGCAACTAAAGTTTGAACAGTGTTGTTGGGGAACTAGTGTTATTTTAATAAACCACAGTTATTGATATTTGTGCATGTTGGAACCACGCAAAATAAGGATTGACTATACTGTCTCACACATTTTTTTAATGGAGCCAAGAATCTGTGAATGGCTTAGGGTTCTAGTCCAGGGTTTCTCATGTGGTCGCAGTCAAGATGTTGGCTTGAGCTGTGAATTTTTAAGTGGGACTTGAGGATTCACTTGCTAGCACCCCTGGCAAGTTGGGGCTGGTTGGCAGCAAGACTCAGTTGTTCCCCACATGGACACTCCATAGGGTTGCTTGAGTGTCCACACGATATGTCAATGAGCTACTATGAGAATAAATGATCCCAGAGAGAGAGAGTGTAAGGTGGAAGCTGCCTGGTATTTACTCTGAGAAGACACATCATCATTTCCCCAATATCCTCCTGGTTACAAAGATTGGCTTTATTCAGTGTGAGAGGGAAGTCCTGGCCATTAGGGATAATCTTGGAGACTGAATCCTACACACAGAGAATTTAGGAGATAATAAAAAAAACAAAAAGCAGATAAGAAATTGGAAAAAAACAAACTGATACCTTATGACTCAGATGGACTGGGTTGGCCATTTTTATTTTTGTGATATTAACAACTCCCTAATGCTTTTAGGAGACAGAAACTCATCTTTATTGCAGACATTTAGTAAACTTAATTGACTATGGTATTATTTACTTCCCCCTTCATATACACTAAATTTTAAGGCTCTTCCATTCACAAACAAAATATTATCTTTGTATATATAGGATTTAAAATAGAGCCTGCCTTATAAAACATGCCTAATAGATGTTCTTCAATGATCCTTCCAGGTAGGGAGAAAAACTTACTTCCACGACTCCCCAGTTGTTAGGATAATGCTGATGATATCATGATTTTTAATTGTTTAATATTGTCTGAATATATTTTCTTACAAAGGAATTTTTATGTACAAAAATAAGAAAAATTTTAAGGATATGAACTTTTTCTCGTAAAGACTGTATTCTACGTAAGTATACAAAAGTGTCCATTTTCACATACCTTCACCAGCATTGGTCATTAGTATTGCTCTTTATTATAAAAGTCTGCAAAGTGAAAAATTGTTTGCTTTTTCTGTTTTGATTTGCAATTATTTTATTACTGGTGAAGTTGAGTATTTTCCTAACATAATTACATTTTATGCTTTCAATTTTGTGATTTGTCTAAAAATATTATATTATTCTATTGGATCGATAATATTTTATGTTCTAATTTATAATACCATTATCTTTAATTGTTAAAAAGGTTACAAAACTTTGTGGCTTACAAATGATGAATGTGTTTTACTTGATATTCTGATTTTAACTTATTGAATGATTTTAGTCTTGCAAAAGATGATTTTAGAATTTTTTTTTTAAATTTCTGTCTAATAGGATTAATCTTTTAAATATTTTTACTTTTTATATCATTCTTACAAAGTTACTTTCCAAGATAAATTACTAAATATGAATATTCCCATCAAATCCTTTTTTATATTAAAAGCTTTAATTTGGATAGAATGAATATTGGTATATAATTTTCACCTGGCTCATAAATTTATTTATTTTTCTAGAATGCCAGCCAGTTTAATCACACATTAAATAATCAGTCTTTAAATATTTAGAAATAAATATAGGCATGTGTCTGTATCTGAACTATATGCTCTATTTCAGTTTCACAATTTTATAATTATTGTTAGCTGTGTCTTTTTTTAATCATTGGTTTCCTAATTAACTTTGAATTTAATATACTTTATGTGTGTAATTGGAAACTAGCAATTGCCACATTTGACTAGTGCTGACAGTGAAAATCAATGACACTTCTCCCTTACAAATGTGTCACTGATCTTGAAATATTCACTGTTAAATTTTTTTCTTCAAGGCTCACATCTTTTTAAGATAAACCCTTTTAAACAAAATTATGTTATCTAGAACACTGCGAAGATTTGTTATTGTTTTTAACCATATTAAATATTTATCAAATTATGTTTCTAAATATACCTTCTGATGAGTGTTAGTGTAATTTTTGAAGAGATATTTTGGGGGCGGGCAAGAGCAGTACCATACGTAAAACAGTTAAGTATGGCATTTAATGAGAATATTTAACTAGTCATGTAAAGATGTAGTGCCTGTATAAAAATTATCATAGGAAAAAATGGACAGTTTGATTTTCTTATCAAAAACAATAATTCTGTTAAAATTGAGACATATTTTCCAGCAAATTACTAATTAAAAATGTATGATATTAATATATGGTGATTCATTGCTAATTTTGGACATACAAAACATTTATATTATTTCTCCCTCTCTCTCTTCCCCCCTTATTGGAAAATTATGAGGAGAATAAGAAATTAGTGTAAATAGCCATTTAGAATTTTAGAAATCAGGAAAGAGACATCTCACCTGGGATTTTATTCTGCTTTCTCTCACTAGATGAACATGTGACTTTGCAGATTCCATATTATGTTCAAACCAGGAAAATACCATATTTATAAATAGTGCCTTAATCATATAATGTAGATAGAAAAATGGAAATTGATATACTTTATATGACATATACAGTATATATACATCTAATATATCAAATATATATTTATATATTAGATGATTTATTTCGTTATTGCAGAATGATGGTACAAGCTTCAAGCATGAAATGGCAGTGGCATCTACAAATGGACCTTCACATATTCAGAAAGACGAATTTCATTTTAATAACGTCACGGGGAAATTAGAATCCCCTACTACTATCCACTCCCACTGCTATTTCAGACCATTGAAATCAAGAAAGTTATGCTAAAAATTTCTGCACTTCCTCCTGCTTTGTATGTCTATACTATTTTCAGCCTTATTTTGTATCCTTGGCTAATTACATTATACTTAATCTAAATTTACACTTACGCCTATATATTGAATTTTCATACAAACATGTGACATACCAGAAATACTGTAGCTGGTATCAGAAGTGGATGTTAAATGCTACAGGTGTCATTAGAAGTTAGATTTATAGTCTGTCTAGATAATTAAATATTAGAAGTGCTACCATTTTAGAGGAAGAACTGAAAATTGGAGTCTTACCAATTTAGGGTAGCTTCTGTTGGGAATTATATAAAGGAGTCACCTACCTTCCTCTATTCATAAAGGAGGAGTCAAGATTAGAGGTGCCCTAGGTCCATTTCTTTGGTTTCTTGTATTTACAAAGGTAGAAGAAAATGCCAGAAGATTGCAGATGTTTAGATGGCCCCACGGGATAATATTAATAGAAGCTACTTTCTGGCGTAAATTAGGTAACAACCAAGGTTTTAAATGTGAAAGGGGGAACTAGAATTGAGAAAGAGTTTAACTCCTTGCAATCTCATTTATCTGCTAAGAGGAGTATAAAGGGAAACATAAAAAGATGTCAATATTTTCCCTTTGTAAATTTGGGAAGATGTAATTATTCCACAAAAAAATAATAATTTTCATTCACTCTCCTTCCCTTGAAAAAAACTACCCCAAAATGAGACTAATTTCAATTTAAAGCTTTTGACTGTGAATAACTGTCTTTAAACGTGCATGTGATAATTTTTTCCCCTTCCAAACAACCCCTGTCTTGAGTTTTAGCAATTAGGGCAAATATCCTGGGAACAAACAGCCATAAAATAAATGAAGAGAGCTTACAAAATTTACTTAAATGGGCGCATGATAGTGCTGCTGTTATGATGGTGACTTAGTCCATTTGGGCTGCTAACAAATAGACTGTATAATTTATAAACAATAGAAATGTATTGGACACAGTTCTGAAAATCGAAGCATCCAAGGTCGAGGCACTAGGTCGAGGAAAGGGGTCATCCTCTGCTTCAAAGATGGTCGCTGCGTCCTCACACGGCTGAAGGCACAAGGCAGTTCCCTTCAACCGCTTTTATAAGGTCATTAATTTCACTTATGCGCCCTCATGACTTGATCAGTTCTGCAAGGTGCCTCCTCTCAATACCAACATAGAGGGGACTAGATTTAAAACATGAGTTTTGGAGGGACACATTCAGAACGTTCAGTTAAGACACTTCTTTATGAAATTTCTGCTTGAAATAACTAAGTGATTGGGCTGCAGATAGGTGAAATTAAAAGGAATTGCATTTCATCATTGCCCAGGTATTTGATTTTTAACCGATATATGGTGATTTCATTAAAAAGTTAAATAACTACTTTATGAGTTTTAAAAACAATATAATTTTAGGAGAGGTAATAAACTCGAGATTGAACACAAAATTGCCATGCTACTGGCTTTGTCAAAGGTTACAAAGACTAGCCACTTTCCTCTCTCTGCTGCTAATTTTTGAGCAGCTTTCAAATCTCATTGTAAGATTATGTATTATGTTACTGCAGAGTTATTGGATTATATCTTCTTTAGTATAATCAAATGAGGGGGATTTGTAGAAGACTAAAACCATAATGACGGCAAAGGAAAATCTGGAAGTGGACAGAAAAGCAATACATGATACTGCGGGAGAAAAATGTATCATTATAAGATCACAAAAACATGGTCCCTAGAATAGCAAAAAGGGGGCTCTCAGAGAGAATGGGAAGGATGTCAAAAAATACCCAGATGAAAATTAATTTGCCCTCTCCAGCTCCAAGAGAAGAGAAGATCCAAAGAACAGGGAGGGAGACCTAGGCTTAGATAAGAACTGGCAAGACAACATGCCCTCAAAAGTGAAAGCATCGATACATCCATATTAGGTGCCTGAAAGCCAGAAACCATCTCAATTTACTCCTATCAGTAAAAACTGTTGACAGCTCGCCCTTGCCAATGGTAGATTGTGCACATTACAAACTAACATCCAAATAATGGGCAAGTGACAAGAAAGCAGGAATCTTCCACAAGGACCAGTTGGCGATACCTCTTCTGTACTTTGGAAGTCTAAAACAGAAGCAAAACAAAACAAAACCTTTAGAATTACCAGCCCCCTAAGTAAATAATCTGAGGCAGTTAAAGTACTGGATGGGGTATGGGTGGCTGGGGAGTGACAGGTGACTTTCTTCTGTCACTGAAGATTAAATTCTTACCTGTGAACCCAACTATGTAAAAGTAGAAAACCCAAAAACTACTAGTCTTGCTTAGATTTTTCTGAAGCTGTCTACTAGATTTGGGGATCTTTTCCTGAATCATATGAACTGAGCTAACAAGACACGGGGTGATTCTGTAGTTTGTTCTCTGGAATAAGTGCAGTTACCATAGCAAGGGAAATTGGAAGGCTAGACAAGGTACCTTGAATTGATTCAAGATTTGAA
>NW_012141635.1:2927372-2929700 GCF_000956105.1 Propithecus coquereli
CAATCTATTGGAATAGGGTAATAATTAGCATTAAGAATAGTTATTATTTCAGATCAGCAAGGAAGCTCAGCTTTCCAGATCACATAGTACTAGTGGTAACACCACTGTGATTAAAAGAAATGTTTGCTGGATTAAAATACAAATCAAAATATAATGATGTGTATTAATATTTTAATTCTGGAATCCCACACAACAGAGAAAAAAAAACTTTCTAAGGGAAATTGGATTTTTTCTTTAAACCTTTCATGTTAGATATTAGAGGTTATTGGATACCCTTGAGAAAAGTTATTTTTTAAAAAAACATAATTTTAAATTCATGACAACATAACCACTTGAAATTGCCTTTCAAGTAAGGATTTAGGTTTTATTTGTTTAATCAGTCCAAGCCTTATGAAACTCTTGAAGGGATATAAATAGCTAGAAACTTTTTTTAAGAAAAGAAAAGAATATTTAATATCCTAAGAAAAATGTTTCCATAAATGTGATTAAATTTAAAAAATGGTTCTCTTATAAGTTTATAGGTCAATATGGATCAAAATGTGAAATGTTTTAAAATGTAAAATATAATATTTTAACCTAAGTTTAATTTTATATTTTTTAATGTGAAAATTTAAAACAGCGGGAATTCAATTGAGATAATTTGTTTTTTGAGAAGCCAAATGTGAATAGTGACACCCCTCCCCAACTTCTGAGATTATCAAACAGGAAACAACTATTATTCCTATTAAGGAGAGACAAACTACAGCAGAAATGTCAACAAAGTTTACAGGGCTTTGTTACCCATTAGAAACAGAAACCATGGTGGACATGCCAGATTGGAGCAGGAGCTATGGAGAAGTTGTTTTAGGTGCTAGAGATATAGTCTGAGGCAGAGAGAGAAAGGGAGAAATACTCTGGCTCTTCCTTCTTCCCATAATTAAACATCTTGACTTTGGCTACCATTGACCGAAAACACGGGGGAACCAACGGACTTCTAGCTTGGAAATGCCTGCCACTCTAAATGGCAGAACACAATTCTCATCAGGAACTGGATGACAAGGGAGTTGGGAAGCACTTTTCAGCTTTCCAGTCTATAGAGGAAGGACTACTAGACACTGTCGCTGGTGTTCAGCGTCACTGATAGATACGTGGCGTCTGTGACAGACTAGGGGGAATAAAAGTGTCTTTAACAAAGGACGAAGGATGCTGCATCTGCCTTTCCTTTTTGTTATTTTACCCGATAATTAATTGATGATCAAAAAGGAAACGTAATTCAACTCTAGAGTGCATGTTAATCTAGTTAATCTTTAATGCATCTGAACTGTAAGAATTAAGTAGGCGATCAAAATGTAATCTGAAAGTTAGAGACCTATTTTTAACACGTCAGAGCCTTAAGGAAAAAAAAAGGGAAATATATCAAGATAGAGCTTATCCTTATAGGTTTTAAAACCAGAAAGATGCTACAAAGTTGTACAAAGTTTTCAAAAGAAAATTCTGATTTACTCACGCTTGGTCATGGTAGGAGTAAAGAGAGAGTTGGATAGAGGACAAGACTCAAATTAATTTAAATGTAATCCCACATTATTATTCTTTCTAAATTTTAGTCCCATCTACGTTGTACTAGAAGGGGCTTCTGCTTCCATCAAATTCAGAGAATCTTAGAAAATAGAATCTTGAGAAAAGCTAGCCCACATATTCAAGTATTACTAATACTCACAGAAA
Organism: Propithecus coquereli; assembly: GCF_000956105.1. NCBI lineage: Eukaryota > Metazoa > Chordata > Mammalia > Primates > Indriidae > Propithecus > Propithecus coquereli. The sequence continues at coordinate 2,929,074 of NW_012141635.1, forward strand.
ATTAAAGGTTACGCCTGCACTCATTTCGATCAAGGGTGGAACCAAAGAAATTCACCACGTACCTTTTCCGGTTGTTTGTTAGCATCTAGGGCCTGGGGTGAGTGAGGGAGCAAGAAGGAGAGGGGATAGACGTCCTCTCTGCATGTTCCAGGCAGAAGAATTTGAAGGGAAAAAAAAAAAAAGAATGTGTCATCTTTTTTTCTCAAATGCTTCTGGAACTCTGCTATAAGAGAAGTTGCTGGGCTTTCTCCTGACCATCAGAGGCAATCACGCAATTTGTTAATGTGCCTTTGCTTTCAAAACTATCTTGAAAGAAGAACAACAAAATTCTTTAAACTTGTAAAATTTATATTTCGTAAGATGTTTTTATATGTGTAGTCTTATTTTATCTTCACTTTCTTGCTACAATATGTACTTGTGATGTACATGAGAAGAATTCATCTCTATTAATCTACTTGAACTAAAGGATGAAACAGCAAGAGGCAAGTTAAATGCTATTTCTCAAATCACAAACCACAGAGGTAAAGGCTTCTTAATATCCAAGTTGTCTGATCCCTACTTCAGTGTGGTTGTTTTGATTTGCTCACATTATTTCCCATATGATTTTTTTTTACTGTCTTTTAAATC
>NW_012141635.1:2930860-2938047 GCF_000956105.1 Propithecus coquereli
GGGAATTCAATTGAGATAATTTGTTTTTTGAGAAGCCAAATGTGAATAGTGACACCCCTCCCCAACTTCTGAGATTATCAAACAGGAAACAACTATTATTCCTATTAAGGAGAGACAAACTACAGCAGAAATGTCAACAAAGTTTACAGGGCTTTGTTACCCATTAGAAACAGAAACCATGGTGGACATGCCAGATTGGAGCAGGAGCTATGGAGAAGTTGTTTTAGGTGCTAGAGATATAGTCTGAGGCAGAGAGAGAAAGGGAGAAATACTCTGGCTCTTCCTTCTTCCCATAATTAAACATCTTGACTTTGGCTACCATTGACCGAAAACACGGGGGAACCAACGGACTTCTAGCTTGGAAATGCCTGCCACTCTAAATGGCAGAACACAATTCTCATCAGGAACTGGATGACAAGGGAGTTGGGAAGCACTTTTCAGCTTTCCAGTCTATAGAGGAAGGACTACTAGACACGAGAAATGGGGTATAATAGAGGCTTAACCCAACCTGTTTCCTTTGTTCAGCTGCTCAATATCTGTCCATCAACATGCTTACAAGTAACATGAGCATATATATCTTTTAGAAATAAAAAGATTATCACCCTCTTTCAAAATGTTGAGAACTATAAAGATACCATAAATCATTTCATTTCTGGGTGAGGTTCATTCCTTCTTCAGTTTAGTTAGAATTCCTCTTTGGTAATCTGCAACTTCAAGTCTACATTATAAAGCTACCACTAATATCACTATTATTTAAAATGGTAGCTAAACAGAGAGGGGTAAAATGAAATTTGCATAAATACAAACATATAAGAAAAAGATGGATAACTATCACAGAATTGTTACTGATATTTATAATTTTTTCATTACCCTTCTCATGTTCCATTTGAGCTAAACTGGCACTTAAACTGCTACAAAAAGTTAACTGACATCTACATAATGGTCATCTTATCTATCTGAATAATTAGAACATCCAATGCTAAAACAGGATTTTTTTCCTCCTCCCCTCCCCTCCCCTCTCCTCTTCTTTCCTCTCCTCTCCTCACTTCCACTCTCCTTTCTCTCTCTTTCTCTCTCTCTCTCTCTCTTTTTACATCTAAAGCACCTTAAAGCCAGGGCCCGTTTTGAGACACTCGTCTTTACAAGCTGTTGGGCAGATCTACTTTTACTACTGTTCCAATATGGTAAGTGCCTTACCGTCTGGACACAACAAACTGCCCAAACATCAGTGCCCTCAGATATTCTCTCCTTCCCATCAAATTGGGTGTCTACATTTACTACCTGGAGATTTCTCTGGTAGGAAGATTCTCTTTTCTTTGAATGGGAGATGTAATTGAAATAAAACACACTTTGTAGATGCTAATACAATGTATAATACTAGGTTCAAATATTTCCTTGCTTGGTCAGCTGGCCACAGAGTCCTTAGGTATGGATGAGGGAAAGTTCTTAATTCCTTTCTTAATTCCTTTTTTGGATAGTTCATTGTTATTGTACATAAACTCTACTGATTTTTGTATGTAGAGTTCATATCCTTCAACTTAACTGAATTTTTAGTTTTAATAATTTTTTGGTGGAATCTTTAGGATATATATATATAATATAATGTCATCTGTACACAAAGACAATTATGCTTTTTCCTTTTTAATGTGATGCCTTTTTTCCTTTTCTTGCTTAATTGCTCTGGCTAGAATTCCAGAACTGTTGAATAGAAGTGGCTAGAGTAGTGCCTTGTTCATGACCTTAGAGAAGAGGGTTCGAAATTTTTGCTGTTGAGTACAATGTTAGGTATGAGTTTGTAATATATTGCCTTTATTGTGTTGAGGTACATTTCTTATAAATATAATTTTTGAGAGTTTTTATCATGAAAGTACGTTGACTTTTGTCAAGTGTTTTTTTTTTCCTTCTCTGTGTCTATTGAGATGTTGGTTTTGTACTTCATTCTATGAATGTGGTATATCACATTTATTTATTTACATATATTGAACCAATCTTGCATCCCTGAGATGAATCCTACTTAGTCATAGTGAATGATCCTTTTAATGTGCTGTTGAATTTGGTTTGCTAGTATTTTGTTGAGGATTTGTGCATCTATGTTCATCGGGGATGCAGGCCTGCAATTTTCTTTTCTTGGCAGTGTTTTCGCTGGAATAGTAAAATGAGTTTGGAAGTTTTCCCTCCTCTTCAATTTTTGGAAGAATTTCAAAAGAATTAGTATTAATTCTTTAGATGTTTGGTCAAATTTAGCAGTGAAGTCATTAGGTCCTGGGCTTTCCTTTGATGAGAGACTTGTTTTTCATTACTGGTTCAGTCCTCTGACTCGTTATTGGTCTGTTCAGATCTTTTATTTTTTCATGATTCAGTCTTTGTAGGTTTTATCTATGTAAGAATTTATCCCTTTTTCTAGGTTATCCAAATCGATGGTGTATAATTTTTCATAGTAGTCTTTTATGATCTTTTATATTTCTGTAGTATCAGTTGTACTGTTTCCTCTTTCGTTTTGATTTTTGTATGAGTCTTCTCTCTGTTTTTCTTTGGCCAAAGGTTTGTTGATTTTGTTTATCTTTTCAAAGAACAACTCTTAGTTTCATGATCTTTTCTATTGTTTTTCTAGGCTTAATTTCATTTATTTCTGCTGTGATCTTTATGGTTTCTTTCTTTCTACTAATGTTAGGCTTAGTTTGTTCTTTTTTCTTCTAGTTCTTTTAGGTAACATTAGATTGTTTGAGAACTTTTTTCTTTCTGACATAAGTGTTTATTGATATCAGCTTCTCTCTTAGAACTGTTCTTGTTGTATCTCTTAAGTTCTCATATGTTGTATTTCTATTTTTGTCTGTCTCAAATATTTTTTTATTTCCCTTTTAATTTATTTTACCCATTGGTTGTTTGGGAAGATGTTTTAATTTCCATATATTTGTGAATTTTTCAAAATTTCTCCTATTATTGATTTCTATTATCATACCATTATATTGAAAAAGATACCTGATATTATTTTTAATATTCTTAAGTTTGTTAAGACTTTCTCTACAATCTAACATTGGATATATTATTGAGAATGTTCTATGTACACTTGAGAAGAATATGTATTCTTATGCTGTTGATGGAATATTCTGCACATATCTGTTGGTTCCACTTTGTCTAAATGTAGTTCAAGTCTGATGATTCCTTATTATTTTCCTGTTTGGATGATCTTTCCATAAAAAGTGGGGTATTGAAGTCCCCTACTATAAATTGTATGCAGTCTGTCTCTTTTTTCATATCTATTAGTATTTGCTTTACATATTTTTATGTACTGATGTCAGGTGCATATATATTACAATTGCTATATATTTTTGATGACTTCATTCCAAAATCATTATATAAGGACTTTCCTTTTTATTATTTATTTATTTATTTTATTTCAGAATATTATGTAGGTACAAATGTTTAGGTTGTATATATTGCCTTTGCCCCACCCAAGTCATAGCTTCAAGCATGTCCATCCCCCAGATGGTGCACACCGCACCCATTAGTTGTGAATATACCCATCCCCTCCTCCCCCCTCCCATCTGCCTGACACCTGATAAATGTTACTACTGTGTGTGCACTTAAGTGTTGATCAGTTAATACTAATTTGATGGTAAGTACACGTGGTGTTTATTTTTCTATTCTTGTGATAATTCACTTAGTAGAATTGGCTCCAGCTCTATCCAGGGTAATACAAGAGGTTCTAGATCACCATTGTTTTCTGTGGCTGAGTAGAACTTCATGGTATATATACATCACATTTTATTAATCCCCTTGTGTATTGATGGGCACTTGGGTTGTTTCCATATCTTTGCAATTATGAATTGTGCTGCTATAAACATTCTAGTGCAGATGTCTTTGTTATAGAATGTCTCTTTTTCCTTTGGGTAGATGCCTAGTAATGGTATTGCTGGATCAAATGGTAGTTCTTCCTGTAGCTCTTTGTGGTATCTCCATATTCCTTTCCACAGAAGTTGTCCTAGTTTGCAGCCCCACCAGCAGTGTATGAGTGGTCCTATCTCTCCACATTATTCTTTGTTTCCCTTTTTGTGGTTCTCCTTGAGGTTTCTCTTTCTAGTTACTTCAGTGGCAAGAGATGTCAGTGTCTTCTGCACAGCAGGTTGCTGGGGACTGCAGTGGTTTCTGCCACATGACTGATTCCAGCATCCTCTGCCTTTCTTCTTTGCTCTTAGCCATCACTGAAAGTCTCAAATATATTGATCTCACCAGTGAGACTTTCTGTATTCTCTTTTGTTGCCGTTGTTGTTGTTGCTCTACTTCATTGCCTCATATTCTTTAATGGAACCTTAAGCTCTCTCTGGACTATTTTGATTTGTGAATAACTGTCTATATTTGTTTGTGTGTATGTGTGTGTTTGGGGGGGGTCTTTGAAACTGAATCTTCAATTAGTATCAGTAGTGCAAAAAGAAAGTACACATTGTTTAAGAATGGAAATGGACTATGATGCTGATGCTTTTAAAGAGGACAGTAGAATTGGAGAAATGGGAAGAAAAAAAATGAAACTTTGATTTCATTAGATTTATGGGAATATGAGAAAATTGTAAATTCATTCCAATCGCTATATATAAACGTAATAATAATCTATGTAGCTCAATGACACAACTTTTCTTGCTTCTTTCATTGGTAGAATATTTGTTCAGTTCATAGAATAGACCCATGGTAAAACCTTAGCTGAGATTGATTGATGACAAGGAAAAACAATAGAAGTAAACAGGATATGGAAGGTAAAGCCACAAACGCTAAGTGGCTTAGTGTCAAATGTTCAGTGTCAAAACATCTCTGAAATGAAGAAAAGTTTAATTGTTCACAGTACATAGTCTTAAGCAAGCTGTCTAGATTTGAATCACAGTTACCAGTGTGATATTGGAAAAGTTGATTTAACTTGCTATGCTTAGTTTTCTCAACTATAAATTGGGAATTCTCATCATACCTATCTTACAGAGATCATATCATAACTTAATGAGGTAAAGCATATAAAATGCTTTTCAACCTTACTATAAAAAAGTGTTTAATAAATATTTGCTGTAATTAATACTTTATTGTTATCAAATCTACCTTAAAACTTTATAGGTAATATTTTAATTTTAGAGCTTTATTGGGATATAATTCACAAACCATAAAATTCATCAATTGACAGTTTCTAGTTTAGTGATTTCTAGCATATTCACAGATCTGTGCAACTGTAACTACAATCGAATTTTAGAACATTTTCAACTCCCTCCAAATTAATCTTGTATATGTTAGCAGACATTCCCAATTCTCACTCCCCATCCCTACCCTTAGCCCTGGCAACCGCTAAATAACAAAACGCTTCCTGGTTCTATGGATTTGTATCTTCTGGAAATTTCACAGACGGAATTAAATGATGTGTGGTCTTTTGTGACAGCCTTCTTTTCCTTAGCATGATGTCTGCAGGTGTCACCATGTTGTATCAAGTAGTAGAACTTCATTCATTTTATGGCCATAAAATAGTCCACTGTATGTATATACCATTCCGTTTATTCATCACTTGATGGCATTTGGTTTGTTTTCACTCTTGTGCTATTATGAATAGTTCTCCTATGAGTATTGCATGAATATATGTTTTCATCTGTCTTGGATATATACCTAGAAATAGGTCACATGGCATCTCTATGTTTTTTTTTGGGGGGCGGGGCAGGGGCGCAGAATCTCACTCTGTTGCCCAGGCTAGAGTGCCGTGGCGTCAGCCTAGCTCACAGCAACCTCAAACTCCTGGGCTCAAGCAATCCTTCTGCCTCAGCCTCATGAGTAGCTGGGACTACAGGTATGTGACACCATGCCCAGCTAATTTTTACATATATTTTTAGTTTTCCAGCTAATTTCTTTCTATTTTTAGTAGAGACGCGGTCTCACTCTTGCTCAGGCTGGTCTCAAACTCCTGAGCTCAAACGATCCCCCTGCCTCAGCCTCCCAGAGTGCTAGGATTACAGGCATGAGCCACTGCAACTGGCCCTCTATGTTTAGTATTTAAGAAATTGCCAGAGTGTTTTCTTAAGTTACTGCATCATTTCACATTTCCACTGATAGTGAAAGGGGGCTTTGATTTTCTCCACATCTTTGCCAATCCTTGTTATTGTAGGTAGGAAGAAGTTTTTCGTGGTTTTGCTTTAATTTACATTTTCCTAATGACAAATGAAGATGAGCATATTTTCATGTGCTTTTTGATCATTTATACCTTGTTTTGAGAAATATTGATTCAAATTCTTTGTTCATTTTTAATTGGGTCATTTGTCTTTTAATTATTGAGTGGTAAGAATTCTTTATATATTCTAGGTATAAGTCTCTTGTCGTTTATGTGACTTCGAAATATTTTCTCCCATTTGTGTTTTTTTTTCCACTTTCTTAGATTTCTTTGAAGCTATATTTTTTAATGTTAATAAACTACAATTTATCTATTTTTTCTTTTGTCACTTTTGCAGTTGGTGGCATATATAAGAAATTATTGCCAAACTAAAAATCACAAATATTTACTCCTATGTATTCTTGTAGTATTTTATACATTTAATTCTTACATTTAAGTTTATGATCCATTTTGAGTTCATTTTAATGCACAGTATGAGTCATGAGTCCAACTTCATTATTTTGCATGTGAAATTGTAGTTGTACAACACCGTTTGTTGAAAAACTACTTCCCTCATTGAGTTGTCCTGGTACCTATGTAAAAAAAATCAATTGCTCATAAATGTGAGGGAATATTTTTGACTACTAATTCTACTCCTTGATCTGTATGTCTATTCTTTTGTCATTACAACACTTTTGGTTGCAACAGCTTTGTAGTTTCAACCAAGGAAGAGTGAGTACTTCAACTGTGTTCTTTTTATTTCAAGATTATTTTGGCTCCTCCAGGTCCCTTGAATTTTCATATAAATTTTAGGATAAGTTTGCCAATTTCTGAAAAACACCAGCTGGAGTTATATAAAGATTGCATGGAATCTGTACATTAGTATGGGGACTATTGCTACCTTAGCAATATTAACTCCTCAGTGCATGAAACCCGGGATGTCTTTCCATTTGTTTATATCTTCTTTACTTTCTCTTGACATGTTTTGAAATTTTTGATGCACAAATCTTATATTTCTTTTGTTAAATTTATTCCATATATTTTATTTTTGTTGCTATTATAAATAAAATTGACTTTTATT
>NW_012141635.1:2948141-2949330 GCF_000956105.1 Propithecus coquereli
ATTCCATGGTGTCTGCCACATAGGTACTAAATAATTTTTATATTTTTTGAAAGAGTAAATATGTTCTAAGAGGAAACAATTTTGTGGCTTTGAAGGTTTTTGAATAAGAATATCTAATTTGCTTGTTATCCTTAGCAAAATAAAAGAAATACAAAATAAGGACACTACAACATTAGTTGTGAAATAAATACCACTCGAAAAACTCAAGGCATTTAATGCATTTTTAATGTTTAATCCTTGCCAGCTTTGTAGTCAATACAAAAGATAGGATTTTTTTTTTGATAAGAGAAAACCATAACTATTACCCTGTTGAATCCCTGACAGGTATATGGATATTAAAATATTATACACATAAACATTCAAATTAAATCTAAGATTGAGAAAAGCATAGCTTATCTAATGATTAGTTTATTGCCTATGTCATTCTAAAAGCTATTTAAGATATTAATTTATTATAAATCTATCTAGATTTATGAATCTGATGTTTGCATTTCATGGTGTAGGTTTTAACAGTAAAAGACACTTACGGAGTGTTTAAGAGATCCAATGCACAAAAATACTCACCCTAACAGGGTGAATTCCATACCCCAAAGAAGCATTACATAAAAGCAAGTAGATATAATTAGTTCTGACATCACCAATTTCACATGACCTACATTTTAAAAGTACCTCAGTGGGTAACATGCTTTGAAGACAGAGATTATATTTCCTAAAAAGCTACCATGGCAACTGATTTTCTGCTACGCAGAATAGATTTTATATATTTACAGAGTTGTTTTCTAAGGAGTGTCCAATTTTTAAAAATTACAACCCAGTTTATCATCATATCTGAGATGTAAACAGATTTATCCATACAGTTGTACTGACAAAACTATTGAGGTATAAAGTAGTAAAATGCTTTGCCTACATTTTGTGAAATTTGGTGAAAAGATTCAACTCTGGATTTCAAATTTACTCACTAAAAAGTGTTCTTTGTGTGTGCATGTGAAAAGTGTCAAGCTTCATGTAACAGAAGCACAAAGAGTGGTTATATAAAGCTTCTGTCTTCAGGTGTTTTCACGTGATCAAACAAGCCAATATTCCACTCTATAGAGCAAGGATTGTTACTAAATTCATCCAAGTGACTTATTTTTAATGCAGTTTTAAATGCTAATATTTTGGACATAATTGCTAACATGTACAACTGAAT
>NW_012141635.1:2949380-2952535 GCF_000956105.1 Propithecus coquereli
ACTTCAGTGACAAAATACAGGCTTATTCTTATCACATTTAACTTCCAAATCATTTAATAATATAAGTAAAAGATAACATTGAAGATGTATAGTAGAAATCACGATGTCAGAAGGGAAGAAAAGGAATAGATTTTATGTATACATTATTTGTACAAATTTAGGAGGTTCATGAGAAATATTGTTACATGCATATAATGCATAGTGATCAAGTCAGAAAATTCAGTGTGACCATAACCAAAGTATAATGCATTTTGGTTAAGTATAGTCTCCCTGCTCTGCTATCAGTGAATTTATTCCTTCTATCTTATTTATCCTACTGCGTGTTTGTACCCTTTAAACCACTTCCTTTCATCCCCCTCTCCCTCCAATTCATCCTCCCCAATCTCTGTTATCTATTTTTCTACTCTCTACCTCTACGTGATCACATTTTTTAGCCCCCATGTATAGGTGAGAATGTGTGCTATTTGTCTTTTTGTACCTGGCTTATTTCACTTAAGATAGTGACCTCCAGTTCTATCCATTTTGCTGCAAATGACTTGATTTCATTATTTTTAATGGATGTATAGTAGTCCATTGTGTACATATACATTTTCTTTATTTATTAATAAAATTAACACTCACGTTCTGTAAATATAACTTTGTTCACCAATGTAATTCCTGAGATTAAAAGAAGTAAACTACACATATCCTTAACATTGCTGGCTTTGCCTTTCCCTAGGTGTTGCTGAAAATGTCAGGCTGAAATCATGAAAGCAGCAAGAAGAATTTCTCTGAGGAGGAAGTAGATAATGAGAAATGTGTGATTTTGACATTGGTTCCAGTTAAGGACCAGTCAAATATAGAACAACAAATGGAATCAACTGCTTCCTCAACTTCTGTTGTCAAACGGAACAAGCCTGAGAAACACAATGAAGTTCATCTACCTCCAACAAATGAATAATTCAAAGCTCCCCCAAAAGCTACGTGTAAAACACCAATTCTTCCCTTGCCAACCGTTTTGCCTCCCATTAATAATGTGTGTCAGGACACTTGGCAGAACTGGTGCCAGCAACTCAATTTGAGTATAATGACAAGAAAATAGAAGTTTTTCTGAGGCTTCAGCAGCATGCTTATCCTGAACAGAAACATGATATTCCTGAAACATCAAAGGAGGCCAGATTACGGTCATATTCAAGGAAACACAGGACAGGGACCAACAGAGCACGGCTTTAGGAAACTTGCCCAAGATAAATGAGAAAGCAGAAGAGACTGATGTGGTTGAAATGATATCGTCACCTCGGGAATCTTCATTGGCATCGTGGGGAAGAATTTCTGTACGAGCTGTTCAGCCTAAGGCTGTGAATTCATCAGGTTCCATTCCTGCTTCTGCTGAGGCCTTTTCGATGCAAGCGTCTGGTGTCAGGTGGTGTGTAGTCCACGGCAGCTCTCCCAGCAGACACAAAGGGTTGGGTTCACCTGCAGTTTCGTGCAGGTCAGGCCTGGGTGCCTGCCACTCCCAGGACGATGATTTCTCTCTTCCTGTTACCAGCCTGCCACTTCCCATCCCCAGCCCTAGAAGATAACATGGTATGCCCTGACTGTGCTAAGAGGAATAAGAAGATAATGAAAACGTTAATGACAATGGAGAAGAAGCAGCAACCTGGTTTGAACACAAAGTAGGAGACCAGAATATGCCACCTCAAAGTATTAGAGAAAGATGGACGTACTTTCAGAATGTGTAACCTAATATGAAGCAATGGGAAAAAAGATCATTCGAAGGAATCTTTGTGATCTACAAAACCGAATCAAGTGACGAGAACTCCAAAGTGAAGATGGTCGACTGGCCTATTAAAAGACTCTTTTTTGGGTCCTGAAAAGCTACTAAAATAAAGTCATAGCAATTAAAAAAAACAACAGCAACAACAAAAAAATGTAATTCCCTTTTCAGAATATCATAAATATAAAGCAAGATCCTTGACTAAATGCAATTTACAGAAAATTTTTAGTTCTGGAATTTCATTTTGGACATATTAATTTTCCGCATTCTTACATGTAGCCACTTATTTCTTTCAACTCTCTCTATATGCCTCTCCTAACTTTCAGTTTGGAGTGAGGAATTGGATATTCCTGTTTTGAATTGTTTTGGCGTTGATCTCTGGAAACACTGTTTTCAATGTTATTTTCTGCAATGATCCAAACAGGTAACTCTTCAGGAATAGAGGAAGAAAACACATGCACATGCATGCACACACACACACACACACACACACACACATAAAAATAAGCAATAAAATAAGGAATTTCATTCCCAGTATCCCATTGTATGAGAAAAGCCTTTTTCAGATTCTTGGAAGAAAATTATAAAACCTATTTCTAGGCAAGAAAATAAATGGAATAATGAATGAAGTATTGTGTTTCAGATCTAAGAACACCATCACCATATGTGACGTTTTGGTTGGACTTAAGTTGAATAAACAGAAACAAAGGAATCATGTCTATGTTAAGAACACATAATTCAGAAACTCCAGGCATAAATTAAGGGATTCATGAAACTGACAAAGATGTTTCAAATTAAGACTTTGGTAAGAAAAGAAAAGTTCAGTATCAAGGGTTTGATCTCTGACCGCCTTTCCCAAAGGGAACATTCTTGTACTAGCTAAACTGATTCATGAACAGTCCATTATATATGCTATTTTTGTCTACTTCTCTTACCACTTAGCCTTTGTACATGTTTTTCCTTCTTTCTGAAAGAACTTCTTTCTTCTTCAGCCTACAACTTGTATGCTTGTCCCTGCATTCACTACTCCCAACTCAGCCAAGTAATACCTCTAATCTTTCAGTTACATCAGTTACAAATTATATCTAGGAAGCATTCCAAGAAAATATCTTTATCTAAGACTACCCATGCGATTTTCCTATGTTACTTTAAAAATACTCAATATTTATACCAATATTACACTTTTTTCCTGTCTCAAAAATTCCTTTTTATCCAATAAATGTATGTTCCTGATCTAATCATATTCCATGGTGTCTGCCACATAGGTACTAAATAATTTTTATATTTTTTGAAAGAGTAAATATGTTCTAAGAGGAAACAATTTTGTGGCTTTGAAGATTTTTGAATAAGAATATCTAATTTGCTTGTTATCCTTAGCAAAATAAAAGAAATACAAAAT
>NW_012141635.1:2952585-2954232 GCF_000956105.1 Propithecus coquereli
GCCTGAATAATGTTTTAAGATTTTGTAGAGATAGGGTTTCCTTATGTTACCCAGGTTAGTCTTGAACTTCTGGCCTCAAGCAATCCTTCCACCTTGGCCTCCCAAAGTGTTAGGATTATGGGCATCAGCCACCACACCTGGCCTGAATTTTCTATGTCTAAGATTATGTCATTTGCAAATAGAAACAGTTTTTTTTCTTCCTTTATAGTTTGGATGCACTTTGTGAGTCACTATTGATAGTTTGTGTTTTTCTGTTGCCCATTTCACCTAAATTATCTAATTTGTTAGCATTTCCCCATATTATCCCCTTCTGTAGTACTCCCACATTATCCTTTTTATTCTGTAAGGTCAATAGTGATATCCCTACTTTCATTCCTCGTTTTTGTACTTTTCTCCCTGGATATAGGGTACCCACCTCTAAACTAACCCCTCTCCTAACTGAGCTTGGGTCTGGGTCAAATAAAATAGCTACAACCCTCTGAAGATACAAATTTTCCAGGGAGGAAACTACAAGTTGGACCAAATATTGACTACGCTCTGATCAATAGCTCCTTTAGATGACTGACTATGCTCTTTTAGATTCTTTTAAAGGAGCTCTGTAAACAGAACTTTCCATTGGCTGCAATGTTGCTGGCTTTGGCTACTCTGCAACTGAGCAGGTGTTAGAAAGGGGATTTGTATAGCTCCAATTTAAAGAACCATAGAACTTGCTGTTTTAATGAGGCTCAGTAGTTTCTCTCGGATAGATTATTTTTATTTTGTTTGTGGCTTTAGATAATAGCTAGATTTTTGAAATGATAATTTTAGTTATTTTACTATATTTTTATTATTTTGGAGGGAACTCACTTGTGTTCTTACTCTGCTAGTCTGTAGTCTAATCCATGCTAGAGGTCATTGGTTCTGGCTTATGGCTGTTGTGAAGTTGGAAACTTCTGAGTCAATAATAAGTAATCAAATAATTTTTTAAGATGAGAATATAAAATTTTAACATATATGATAAAAAGGGTAATCAGAATAATCATCAGTGTAAAGATAAAAATATAACACCTTTAATTTTGTCACAATTTAATTATTGCAAGAGGAGAATATAATTAGATAAATACTTGTAGGTAAAATGATGAATTTCTCCTCTAAAAATATTAAGATGGTCACCAATATTTGGCTACCTCAATTATTCCATTAAATATCTAAGTTTATCATATGACTTTTTATAGGTAAACACAGACTTATCCGAAGGCTGGAGGCATCAGCTTTCTAAGGCAGATGATTAATTAATGCAGCTTTGATTACAGGTTTAATAATTTATTTGCCTATCAATGCCACTATTAAGTCCCAGAAGCTCTTTACAAAATTTGCAATGAAATAGAGGTAGCAGGTGTTATTAAAAGAATATGCAGGTTGGCTTTATAAAATGCCAGAAGTTGATTATCGACCAACTGGGGAAGACCTATGAGATCCTTCGAGTGCACACAAAAGGAATGAATCCATAATTAAATTACAGTTAATCACAGATGGTTATTTTAAAACAGTTGCTCAGCTTCAAAAGTGTAACTCTAGACTATTTTTGTTTCAACATAGTGCTTAATCCCTGTTGGTTATCTAGAAATATTTTATGGTTAGAAAAATGTTTATTTTGTGGTTGAAAAT
>NW_012141635.1:2965572-2966898 GCF_000956105.1 Propithecus coquereli
ATACACACACTGGGTAAGGGGTAAGTTTTGAAAGATGAGGTTCAAATCAAGGGCCATGCTCATGGCTCTGACAATTGGAAGCATAAAAAAAAAAAAAATCAAAACAAATCCAGCTCAGGGTGATTGAAAGGAGAAGCATATGAAATTGAGGGATGGGGAGAGGGTGGCAGAGAGAGAGGCAGAGAGAGAAAGAGAAAGAGAGGCTGGGAATGTACAGTTGTATAGTTTATGGGAATATGGAGGACAGACATATGTCTTATTGAAGTAAGCTCAAGAGAAAAAGAAAAGAGGTAGAGATAGTAGATACAGGTATCTCATATGGAGATTTAATTTTCCTGTAAAATGAGCAGAAAAATGCAGTAGTTGGAGGGGACTGTAATGACTAGATGTTTTGTTGCCTATTTGTTTAAATTTTCAATAGCAGTCATACTGAAGTATACTGTCATGCCAATAAAATAAGCCAGTCATAAGAGTGAAAGTGGTGATGCAGGACGGAGTAGGGATTAACACAGCAATGGAAACCTTCTGTGAAGTGAAGTTCATGGATCCATTGCACAAGTGGAGAACGTGACCTTAAATAATAGGATTAGGAACAATGTATACTAACGAAAGCAAAGGTAAAACATACTTTACACGTAGAGATTCACATAAATCAATATAAAGCCCTACCTCTATTAACATGGCCCATCACTAGCAGCATTTGAAATATCTGAGAAAATCTTGACTCTCTTCTAGAGCCAGTTGGAAAGGTCATATGATTCTAACACAGCTTAGTAAACTGCTATTACTGTAGTTCATAATGAAGGGAAGATTTTTATAGTTGGTGTATCAACCCCCAAGTTAATTTTTATACATAGGGTTGATATTCTAAGTAATGGTTGTGCATGTTGTATAAATACTTGAAAGTAGTTTCTATTTCAACTGAAATGATGTAGAAAAATGTTGAAAACATATAAATGACAAAAGCAAAAACAAAGAGAAAGAAAAGATTAAAAATAAAATATTATTAAGATTATAAATGTGAAAAATAAATCAATTAAAAATACAAATGAGACAACCATGTCTTTTTAAAAAATGTCATAGTGAGTTAAGAATCAGTTATTCTAGAATTCAGATTTGCTATAAAGTTGTTGAAAAATGAAATAACTTTAAAAATTTAAAGGATGGTCAAATATATATGAAATAAGTAACAAAAAAAGAGAGCATTTTGTCTTAGAAATAGTTTATTTGCAAGAAACAGAATCCACATCCACTAAAATCAGCTTTTAAAAGAGATGTGAAATAATGGCACTAATACAATGACATGCTATTAATGTTTTTTTAAAA
>NW_012141635.1:2970923-2973457 GCF_000956105.1 Propithecus coquereli
CAAAAGAGGTGCAATTGTAAGATGGTGGGGTGATTCAGAGTCCCATGTGGGGGCCACTGTTCTCCGCTGCCCAGCTCGTGCTGTGGCCAGGGGGTTGTGCAGAAGAAGATTAAATGTTTCCTCTTCAGAGCGTCTGGATCAAACTTGTCCGGGTTTGAGAGAATTTACCTCAAAGGGGTGTCAGGAGGGATTTTTGATCTCTGTGTGCTCATCTACAAAGTAAGGGAGGAAAAAGAGAGGGGAAAGGGAGAAACTTTCCCAGCTGGGTTCTGTTAGAGCTGGGTGTCCCCAGTCAATGACTCAGGTCGTTTGGCTGAGGAACCATCCGGACATCTCCTTTCTGAGTTGTAGGAAGAGGGGCTGCGCACAACCCCTCCAACCTAAGAGCTTCTCATTTTTTTAAGTGCCAGGACAACAATATCTGTTGGCGTTAATAGCCTGGTCATTTGTACAAGTACTAGGGCCAGCGATTGGGTGGCCAGCTGCGATAAGGAAGGCACTTCCTGGTATGGAGAGAAAGAAGCAACTTGAGGGTGAAGGAGAGAGGCCTGATAAAACCTGGGGTGCAAGTACACAGCTGCGCCCCATGTGAGAGAGACACGGAGGGGAGAGATGCAGAAGTGATGCCTTAAGGCAGCCCAGTCTGTTCATGGACAGGTGTGTCCACGGGCTGTATAAACTCTCGGGTCCATAAAGGACCCTAACAAAGTAGGCACTGACCAAGTCCCACTTTCCTCATTACCAGGTATGTAAGCTCACTCCAAGCAAGTTAGCTGGGCACTAGATGGCTTAATGCCAACAAAACCAAGGGAAGAAACATTGTTTAGCCTTAACACAGGAAGGGGCCATAAGCACCCCATCAGACCAGACAGAAAAGTACATTGTCAAAACCAATGCAAAGCCTGGAAGCACAAGAATTACAGCGCGAAGCCATCTTCCCTAAGGTAAATAAAATGAAAGACTTCTCCCCTACTGTGATGGAGGCATCCCCAAACTCTTCATTGTACACCTGGGTTTAGCTGAGAACTCTGTGCAGTCTGAGAAACGGGGAGGGTAGAAAAGCAAAAGCAAGCACCAGCACCCCATGGAGCACTGGCTGCAACATGGGAAGATCCGAAGCAAGAGTGTTTTCCTGGAAAAAGGTGAGCTGGCTTACCTAGACAGAGTGATCTGAGTCATGGCACCAAGATGTCGTGACTGAAATCTGCTATCAGTTCTTGGTGTGGTCTTGGCCCAAGAATGACCAGACACGCAAAAAGCAAGGTAAGAACAAAAGGGAGTTCATTGAGGAAAAGCAAGATAGCTTCATAGAGCAAGAGCAAGATGTGTTTGCCACGGATGAGGATCTGACCCCTGTCATAACAAGAAGCTCTGATTATGGTCTGGGGTCCTGTTTGATATTGTCTGAATTGGGGCCTCCTGCTGGCTCAAACATCAACATTGAACCACTTTGATGGACAATTAATGACATGATAATTAGCCTTAGGTTACGCTAGGTCATTTCCAGGCCCTGTTGTGCCTGGGCTCTCTGGCCCAGCTAGGGAATTCTTTCCATTCTTTTGCATACTGGCAGGGCATTCCTCCTTCCCACAGGGATGGCAATTGCTGGAGGCAGCACCAAGGCTGGGCACTGGCCTTTGTCCCTAGGAGAGCCTATCTACCTAACACGTATACATTCACATATATTTGAGAGAGATGTTTCTGCTTTCACAACATATTAATATTGTCAATACATTAACAGAATAGAGAAGTTATATATAGAAGCCTTGCAGATGTAGACCTCTTTCAAAATACAAATTGACTTAATAGATTGTATGTTCTCACATTCATCAAATGAAATAGGAGCAAGTAATCACATATTCATTTTGAATATTGATATTTGCAAAGCCTTGGGTAGTGAGATTCAGTAAATGCTGTTGTGTGATATTCACATAACATGATATAGAACCTGGGACAAGCATAGTATATGGGAAAAGAGAAGATAAAATTCTGTAAGCCTAGAAAAAGGAGACTTAAAAATGGCAAAAGCAAAAATTCTGTAAGATGAGAGAGCAATTTTGTCTATACATTCCTCTACTTAAACTATTTACTACATATTTATTATGTGCCAGTCACAAGGCACTGATTATGTTATTCCCAGGTAGAGCCCCGTTATATGTGCTAGGAACACACTCTTGAGAAGAAACACTACATTAGTAGCACCCCTTGTAAAATGGTAGTAAATCAAAGATAAAGAAAATGAATTACTAAGATGTGCATATTATCTGACAATTATAGAGTAATAAGTAAATAAAATAAGTAAATTGCAATTAATTAGAATCCTCTCATAAAACCCCTAGAGAAAAACAATATAAAATATTATATTCAAATAGTCACAAGAAATACTAAATTACATTCAAAATTAAACTTGCTAAGAACTCTCCAGAAGCAGAATAGTAAAAACATTAAAGTAGGCCGGGCGCGGTGGCTCACGCCTGTAATCCTAGCACTCTGGGAGGCTGAGGCGGGCAGATTGTTTGAGCTCAGGAGTTCGA
>NW_012141635.1:2974317-2978548 GCF_000956105.1 Propithecus coquereli
GAGACTGGCCTTTATCAAAAAGTCCCAAAACAATAAATGTTGGCGTGGATGCGGAGAGATAGGAACACTCATATACTGCTAGCGGGACTGCAAACTAGTGCAACCTCTGTGGAAAGTATTATGGAGATACCTCAAAGAGCTAAAAGTAGAACTACACACATTTATTTTTAACATACTTTTTTCTCTGTTGTTTCCATTGGAAATTTTTTATTGCTCTGTCCTCCATGTAATCAATCTTAGCTTTTTCTGTGGCCCTGTGCTGTTAAACAAATCATTGGCCCCTTCATTTCCAATGTAATGTTTATTTTTTAAAGTTTTCTTCAATTTCTTGAATAAAAGCATTGTTTTTTTAATAGATGATAGTTCAATGAAGAATTTTATAATCCTCTTCTCTATTTTGCCACTCTCTTATTTTCTTGAAAGTATGTATTACAATAATTTTAAGGTTGTTATCTGCTAACTCCAGACAAGGACCCTAAAGTTACTAAAATTGCTTCTTTTGTCCTTATTTTTTTTCTTGGTTTTTGGTCAAATAGTCTGCCATCTTTGTATGTATAATAATTTTTTAATTGTATGCTAACATGTATAAAATATGTTTGATTGCATGTTAGCATTGTGTTAACATATATTCTGTCCCACCAGAAACAGTCTCCCCCACTTTTCTCTAAGGTAGTATGGAGACAAATCTTCAATCCTGGCAAGGATTGAGCTGCATCAAGCCTGAATTACAGTTTTAGCAACTCTCTGTCTTTGTCATTTAACCCTTGTTTTTAGGGTTTGCTCGAGGTCTTTGCTTAAAATATGAGAGATTTAGTTCTACCCTTAACCAGGGTCCTATGTTGTTTCAAAATTTGACAAATATCTTAAGATGGAGACTTGTCATGTTTTTGAGGTGGCACCTACTGTGACAGGTCTGTTTTCCAGTTATCACTAGATAATAGGTGATTTTACTGGACATGCCTTTTTGAAGCTTTTGGCTTAACTCCTCCGCCTTCCAAATAGGCCCTGAACTCAGTAAATATTCTTTGGGAAAAACTGTCATATACTCACAGGGAAGAAAACAAACAGCCAGATATTATTAGCTCACATCAGAACAGTTCTTTCCTCTCCAGAATTTTGATCATCTTCTCCTCATCGCTTATACAATGCTCCCTAATGCCTGTCATAAAATAATTTCTGTAATTAATCTAGATATTTTTTCCTACTTGTGACATCAGGAGTTTCAGCCTGCTATAATGCATAGTATTTTACGGAGAAGGGGCACTCACTACCCTTAAAGATCAAATGTAATAACAGACTCCATGCTAATTAATGATTAGTTAATTAGTTCTTTCTCATTAAGAAAAGATTATAGATTTTATAAGTTCATGTTGTCTTGGTTTGTTTATTATTTAGTTCTTTCCTCAACATTAAATCTTTCTGCAGGATACTGCTGTGCTCATCAGAAAAACCACTGCTCATATGTTGTATTTCTATCAGACCATAGGCTGATGTCACCTACTTCTACAAATTTTTGTCCCATTTGAAATATAGGCCCTTTTAAAACCCCAAATATAATTAAGCTAAAGTACTAGAGTTTAGAATTAGAATTCAATGATGTTTTGAGATTTGAGTTTAACATAAACTATGACAAAGCAAAAATAAAATTTGAACATGCCTAGATATAACTATTTCCAGGATCCATTCATTTACCTTTTCACATGTTATTTCTCAAAATATTTTCTTCTCTTTTGTATCTTTGCTTTTTTCCTAACATGTTCATTTTGATCATATCTCAACTTCTTAGAGTCTAATACCTACTCCAGTGTGTTAGGCTTAGTGAGAGTTTATTTTCCTTCCCATTAACTGTTTAAGCCCATTTTCCTGACAAACATATTTTCCTTGAGATGTTTCTTTAGCCACAACAATTTTCATTATTAGGCACAAAAGATTAATTTTCCCTGTCTCAAAACTCTCCATTCTAGCACAAGTTTCCATTTTTACTGTGGCATAAAAAAACTTATAATTCTAATGTTCCGCAGAGATGAATTATTTTATAATAAAAAGAAAATTCATAAATCATACTTACAAAGTAGAAGACTGATGCAGATTCCCAATATTCTCAGATCTAGGTACTCCTTGTATTAATTAATATATAAAACTTTGTTCTAACTACCCTATTAGTTTGTGTTTCTTAGGGTGGAGTTAGGTTTCAAGGATACAATTATTCTGTCAATAAAAATTAACAAAATATAATATTTTCCAAAAGCTTTTGTTAATATTTTCATTTTCACAGAAGAATGTGAGGTCACCCATCCAACACACAAGCAACAGTATTGAGTATTATAATACTTTTTAACTTAATTAGGAAAATTATATTTGCTATTTTTATTATAATTTTATTTTCTTTGACTACAGTTGGGTTAAATGCATTAATAGATTTGTTAAACATTTGTCATTTCCCTATGATTTTGTATGCATGTTGGAGTATTCAGCAAAGGAGCCATGCGAAGGAACTGTCTGTGGCTGCTTTCCTTGACAAGAGCCAGTTGTTGTCAGGAATGGGCAGGCAGTTGGAGGCCATTCCCATTACTGGGAAGTAAGTCACTAACTAAATGCTCTTTCTCAGTATCTAGCCTTATAACCAACCATTTTATATTCCTGAATGACTTTGTACATCTAAAATGTTTTAAAATATATCTTATGTATGACATATATGTCTGTATTTCCAGTAAGCAATAAGTTATTAAGGCTTACTGAGTTAAAGATGTTAATGAATATCAGACTCTTAATTATTCAGTGCCTTTACTCAACTCACTCTACTTGTTCTTTACTTTGGAAAAAGCAAAAATAATATAATTGTCTCATTTCATTATAATAAAAAATACAATTGTCTCATTTCATCTTCACAGAAAATTTAGTGAAAGACGTTATAGTTGAGAAAACAAACACATAAATTTAATAATGTACTCACAGTAAAACAGTAAATATCAAGACTAGAATTCAAATACAGCTTTACATGGTTCTGGATTTAAAATTCATGCCCCCAATAATACTAATGTACTACCCATTAATAGCAAAAAATTATGTCCTTTCATCACACTAAAAACCTAGAGATGAATCCATTGTGGTACTTACTACAATGCCCCTTATGCCGTATGCTGTAATCTATGTTTCTCCCGTATATTGTACAGAAAGCACTGGAAGACAAGACTATTTGTTATTTATTTTGTGCATCTCGAATATTAACTCTATTTGTTATATTAGTTGATGGTTTAGTGGATGAATGGATTGACATCTCAGGGACACCTTTGATATTTCAATCGCAGTTCAATACGAATAAACATAGAGATTTTAAAGTAGCTATAGTGCGGGGGACCAGGGTGGGCATAGATAGTTTCGACAGCACCAACAGAGGTAGAAACTGCTCTGAGGGAAAGTGGAAGGAAAGGTGAAGACAGACTAAGGATTTAACTGTGACGCTGATTATAAAAACTGAACTGTTACTCAGCTCTGCAAGTCCACATGAAAAATCATGTATCCTAAAGTAAACATGAGCAAAATTTCAGCCTTCTAAAAATGGGTTGGAACATACTATTTGTAAGAACTAGAAGAAATTGCCATGAAAATAACTAATAATGATTGGTTTTACAATTCTCCAACACTTCTGTCTCATTGGATGAAAAGATCAAACAGACGGCAGACATAGGTAAACGGTGAGCTGGCTGAGGATGGATTTGCTATTTTTTATGTAAAAGTTTTTTGTTTTTTTTAAAAATATGCATAATTTTCACTATTAATAGAGTTACCTCGATAACACCTTTTATGAGCATGAATAATTATAATCCTTGGAGAATTGTTACCATTACTATTTTTTGCTACTATTATTTGTTACTACCAAGTGTTGTGTGTCTATGTCTAACTCACTAGCCGAGATTTATATGTTGCTTTGTACTCTTTTTTGTTCAACCAGAGAAGAGGGGCAGGATTTGCCTGAGGCAACTGGCTAATAAATCTGCATGCTCAAAATTTTTGAATTTTATTAATGCGATTGACAAATAATTAGTAATTAGTTGGTACAGACAATGTCATTCTTTCTGTGTTTTACACTGCAACCTTATTTTGTAAATAACATTTGTTAGACTACACAACCATGCGTTGAAATGAAAACGGCTTTATATTATAAGTAATGCAGGAGAATGGGGCATCAGAACTGATTGAGAGTTGTTTTTTCAGGTGGTATCAATAAATT
>NW_012141635.1:2987753-2989893 GCF_000956105.1 Propithecus coquereli
TATATCTCAAATCCATGCACTGTTCCAGTCTTAACAAAACCACCTCGATCTTAAATGAACTTGTATAATACTCTAAAAATTTATCTACCTTTAACCATGTTTGCTTTCCTGCAGTCTATTATAATCATTACAGCCATAATAATAATTTAAAAGTATAAATGTAACCACGATACCTACTTTATTGAAAGACTTTGATACTTCATCATTTTTTTAAATAAAGAAGTTCATTGCCTGGCTAGCAAAGCCACGCATCCGACCTCACATCCTCTCGAAGCCTCCTCTCACTCCTCTCTGACGTCACGCTGCAGCCCCGCCTGCCTGGCCAGAGGCCTCGTGCGCCCCTTGCTGCTCTGCGCCTTCACACGTGCTGTTCTGCACTTCTCGTGCTTTTTAGAAATCAAACAACTTTTCTTCTTCCAGATTTCAGTGCAAACATCACTTCCTCTTAATTATCTGTGTACGTATAAAATTATGACATCTATTTAATTTTTGTTGTCATAGTACTTCTTACAATTGGGAAGTATATAATAACGTGTGTTATTATTTGTTGATTTGTTTTTTACTAGAATTTAGGTGCACTAAGGTCGGGCATCATGTCCATTTTTGCTCATCATTGTATATCCAGATTCTGGTGTAGTACTTTGTATATAAAAATAACAGTTGACTGAAAAAATCATTGAATGAACACCCACCCCACATGTTTCAACTGAATTAAGCATTCCAAACAGACATATTGAAAGATAAAGTTTCCTGCTTATTTGAAGAAAGAATGAAACAGCATCGGCTTTCTGACTCCACTATTCTCCAATGCCTGGCTCCAGGGTATACATTTTATAAACATTTTTTTTTCTTTATTTAGGACAAAGTAGGTCGTAAAGTACTAATAGATGCACTGTTAATATCTCCTTAATGAGAACAACTTACCTAGTCTTGCATCTTTTCTCCCCATAAATACCAGAGGAGTAGTAATGAGTTTTAGGGTTTATTCCAGACAGTACAGATTTAGTATCAATTAAATGAGCCTAGGTATGTGATTAGGATCCAAACATTTTATAGTTCTCTTTTCAAGATTCTTTAAAATCAAATAAAGAGAGCAATGCGTATTGGATTCAGTTATGAAAATAAGCCAAATTCAAATGGGCTATATTGCAATTGTATGGTGAATTGTACAAAAAGCTACGTGATAAAAATGAATTCCACTCAAACACGTTTGGGAGGAAAATTGTATTTAACAAACATCCATATGTTATGGAGTAGAATAAATAGTGGCATAAATCTTTAATGTATTGTCCTTGACAGTCTTTTCACTTTTGTCTGCAACATTTGTCTCCAGCTAAGTTTGGGAAGGGGAAGATGGTCTACAATATATCTGATTTGTACTCTTCTAAAGATCAAAGTCAAGAAAGACAAAGCTAAGCAATCATTTCAGAATAAAGGAGCCTAAGGAGTCATAACAACTCAATGCTTGATTTTAGATTAGATCCTGGACCAAAGAAAAAAGTGGAAAGATGTTACTGAGCAGTTGATAAAATGTGGATATAGAGTATGAATCAGAATGCAGTATTAGATTAATGGTAAATTTCCTGATTTTAATCATCACAGTGTGTCAGGCAAGAAAATATCCTTTTTGAGTAGCAATATCCTTTTTAAGAAAATACCCTTTCTAAGAGTAAAGGGATATGATATCTCCAAATTTTAATATCATATAGAGATAAAGATAGAAGAGGAAAGAAGAGAAGGTGGGAGGGGAAGAAGTGAGGGGAGAGGAGAGAAGTAGGAGAAAGAGGAAGGCAAAACATAAACAGCTGGTGAATCTGGGTAAATGATATGATTGTATAATTCTTGCAAACTTGCTATAAATTTAAAATGATATATAATCAACAAGCTGCAAAATTGCACAGCAGAGATGCATGTGATAATGAAAGCTCTCAATGAGTAGGTTTGTCATGGACTTTCTATTTATTTTCTGTTCTTTTCATTAAAAAGAAATCTAAATCACTGAATTACACTTCTTATTCATCAAGTTTGTCTGCTAATTCCAAAGCACTATTAAATATTAACATACAAATTTAAGATCACAATTACTTCTGCTTCTGCTTTTTGTATTTCAGAATTTATTTTAAGACATTGTATTAAAACA
>NW_012141635.1:2996533-2998163 GCF_000956105.1 Propithecus coquereli
AAAAAAGATAATGAAATTAAAAGACAAGGGTATTAATACAGCTATTACAAATATACTCAACATGCCCAGTATTATAAAGAAGGTTGAATATAAAATAAATAGAAGATATAAATAGAAGATTTAAAAACATACCTAAGGGCATTAGTAGAGATGAAAATGATATTATCTGCCGTAAAATTTTTCTGCCAGCAAGCAACAGCAAAGAGCATATTGTATAGTATGGAAGAAAACATTAGTCAAACTAAAGACAGGGAAATAAAAACTGTGAAAATATAAAACAAAAAGAAAAAGAAAGAAAAAAAAAACTTCAGTGATTTCTATTCATTCTAACATATGCGTAATTGTAGTCTCAGGGAAGGAGCAAAATTTGAGGAAATAATAGGTGAAAAATTTCCCAACTGTTATAAGGTTAAAAACCTACAAATACAATGTACTCTAAACAGGAAGAAGTTCAAATAAAGCCACACTAAGTCATGTAATAAGTATGTTAAAGAAAATAATAATAAAATAAAAATATTGAATCCAGATGGAGGAAAAAGATATATTATCTGCAATTGAACAATGGTAAATTCCTGCAGAATTCTTAATGTAAACTACTAATGCTAGAAGACAATGAAATAACATCCTTAAAACATTGGGAAAAAAACCAACCTAACATTCTATTTCACTAATTCTAAATGACTTCCCTTGGATATGGGACTTCTATTGAAATAGTGCTTAATGTAAAAAAATTATACTTTGTGTAGTTTGATTGGTAGTCATTATTGGGTAGTTCTTACTCATTATTAGATGTCCACTAACACAATATTCTTTGGCCACTTAGCCTACAGAATTGTAGCCCACCTATGGGACAGATTTTATCAGAGCCTGTCAATCTCATGTGCAGTTGTAGAGATCTCACCAGTAATATCTTTGGTTTTCTGAGGTCAGTCACTATCAACTAGACTAGAGAAATGACGCCAAGGTAGATTTAGGCATACTGCAATTCACTTCTGATTATAAATTAGGAAGAATAGAAGTCCACTTGTGTCCACACTCAAAGTTGATACATTAACCTAGAACATTAGACCATGATATGGATGCACATGAAGAGCAACACAAAAAATGTAACATGTAAAATTGATTTCTAAAAGATTTATAGGGTAGATTCCTTTAGTAGAAATCTGAACCCCTAAGTGTAGGTAAATTAAAGTGGACTCTAGCAGAAATTAGATTGAAATTGTAAAAGTATATTATATATTGGTGTGAATACAAGAAAATGTAGAGTTATACATAAGGGAGACAACCAATGAATTTTTTTCCTTTCAATTCACAGGCTACTTCTTTTTCTACTGTGTAATATAGGTCCTTATAAGTTTTTCTCTACGTGACTTTCAACATTCCAAAACTTAATGAAATGCAAGAAAAACAGATTTTGCCCTTTAAGAATCGGGTAGTCGATCAGTAAAAAAGTTAAAAGTAAGAGGAAATAAAACAAGTAATATTATTTTTGAAGGCTATTTTTGTTTCTACACGTAAAAAACTAATTGCTCAGGTCCCATTTATTTATTTTGGTTGTTGCTGTGATTGCCTTTGGGGTCTTCTTCATAAATTCTTTGCCTAGGCCAATGTCTAGAAGAGTATTTCCAAC
>NW_012141635.1:2998213-3002837 GCF_000956105.1 Propithecus coquereli
GTCAACATATTTCATGCCTTATAATACAGTGCTAAAATATTTTTACAGAATAAAAGATCTTTGTCCAATTTTCTTTCTCACTAAGAAATAGAATTTATGTTATCTAATTAGGCATTTCTGAATAAATGAGGCAAGCAAAAATTTCTACCATTGTCTCACATTTCACCACCACCATCAACACAATCTGAGCAAGGTCGGATAATGGAGAAGGAACTGATCCTGGATGGATTCTTAAATTTGTAACTGATAAATATATGAAATTAGATGAGTAATTTACACTCATCGACTTTGTCCTACTTTGTGCTTTATCAGGTGAGCATAAAATAATGCCTGTCCTGTCATTATCACAAAGAGGTTGATGTGGTCTGTGACCAGATTGGCTAATAAATTTTGAAGACTGAATAAATGTCAATTTTAGGGTTAAATATCTAATACTATTTTGGGACAGCTATGATGGGCCATATATAAGCAAAGCAGAGTATAAAAGTGTATGTATTAAGAAAAATAAGGTACCATGTTGAGCCAAAGTGATATAAACTCTGACCCAATTGAAGCAAGCTACATTTAAAATTCTTCTTGAACCTCAGTTTGTTTAATTGAGAATACTTAAAAAGATTTCTTTTTATTTCAACCAAAAATTCTCTGAATAAGCAAGTCCTAATAAAAATCTATAAATAACTGGGATTTATTTCAATACTTGAATTTGGGAGAAAACGATACATGATAAACTAAGGCATTAAAGGGATTGCATCTGATAAAATTAATTCTACTATGTATCTTGAACAGAAACTGGTTTTATGCTAATATTGTTTCAAGTGAAAAGAATAACACTTTTCATCATAAAACTATACTTTATTAAACATCAATTTGTCAAAACAATCTTCTTTCATTACCTCTGTTAATCAAAGGTTAATTATTTCATTAATTATTCTTTTTTAAAGATGAGGAAATGTATACTCAATGAGGTGAAGGAACTGATCTAAGATCACACAGCTACTAATGGTGAGATGGCCCAGATCTGCCCAGAGTCTCAAATGCATGCACTCTTGCAAATACTATCAGTTCTTGCTTTGGGAATTTGGGCATTCAAAATAATAACCTCAAGTATCCTGAACCACCTGGGAAAATAATCGATTTCATTCAATAAGCTGTACTTACCAAGATTTCAGATGTTTCTTTGACATTATAAAGACTTGTAGCAGCAAGATGTTTTTAAAATAGTTTTCTAGAGAAAAAATTTTATGTATAGAAAATCCAAACAAATCTATTCCTTCTGTTAACATGTTATTAAGTTAATTAATTGGGTACTTTTAAATATTGGTTATATTTTCTACATTGAATACAGCTTAATAAAAATGTACATTCATATGTTTGTGCCTAACTTAGAATTTATGACTCAGAAAATTGAGGGTTGGGTCCTGACACTTGATTTTTTTTTAAAGGTCCACAGATGATTCTGAGAAGCATCAAAGATTCAGGATCATTGCACTCTGTCGTTGAAGGAAAAGGGAAAGTTTATAAGACAATTGTACATGCCTGAGGTAAACTATGCATGTTCCTGTATCTATTACTTTATTTTTGTTCATTTAACCTCCCGAGGTTATATTATTGTTTAATTTAACTATTAAAAAGAGCCCTGGGAGCTATTGCCTTAGTCTGGGCTGCTATAAAAAATTACTATAGACTAGGTAGCTTTTAAACAACAGAAATTTATTTCTTATAATTCTGAAGGCTGAGAAGTCCAAGATCATGTTGCTGGCCAATTTGATGTCTACTGAGGGCCCATTTTCTCATAGATGGCACCTTCTCCTTGTGCTCTCACATGATAAAAGGGCCAAACAAGCTCTTACGGGAACTAATCACTTCCCAATAGGATCCTTTTCCTAACACTATCCCATTTGGTTTAAACATATGAATTTGGGGGGAAGGACATAAACGTTCAAATCATAGCAGATAATAGCATATATGTACTAATATTATTCTAATCCCATTTTTTAGGAAATTATTAATTTAAAGAGATCATTACCTTGCCCAAGACTATATAGCTAGAAAGTAAAATGTAGCTTTGGCCAGGTAGTTTTATTTCAGATTGCACATTTGTAACTAATATAATAAATGACACCCCCACTTTCATTGCACCCATCCATATGCACCATAAGAAAGAAGAGATTCATAAATGAAAATCCCCTAACTTTCTAACAAACATCCCAAGTTGCCTCTTGGAATATGTTTCTCCAGTATATCTTCTGGGATAAAATGCTTTGATTTCTAGATAACTAGAAATTAATATTTCGACATAAATAGCTCTATAATGGGCATTTCTCTATCAGGAAATTGATAATGTCCATAATTTTAAGGAACTTTTCTTACAAAGGTGTTATTCTGCTTTTCTCTTTTCAAATCCATTGCCACCAATATTATTCTTTTTCTCCTGATTCAAAATGTAATCCCCTAAGTGAATTCTAAGTCGCAGTTCTCACGGGTGTAAAATAATGAAGTTGACAATGACTATGGTAGTGTTGGTAAAAGCAATAAAAAATCATTCATTGAACAATTCGAATTTTCCAGTTCCGAGGTAAAATCTTAGAGTATTTTTTCTATTTTATCTTCATGACACTACTCTAATAGTTAAGGGATTTGCTCAAAACAATACGACAAAGAAGTAATGGAGTAGATTTGAACCTCAGTTTGTTTGATGCTAGAGCTGGTGCTACTAGATTGTGACATCTTTCTTACAGCTTCTAACGTAACCCCGGGCCACAAACAGTCTTTCTTGGTTTGCTTAGTGAGTGCTGCTCCTCTGCACCTAGTCATCTTTCAATGAATTTCTAGAATTTCTTGTAAAGTCAAAAGCCAAATCCCAGAATTCTGCAAAATGTACCTACGAATTGACATTTCAAGTATTCTGCACACCCCACCTGTCAGGGAGCCGTCAGTCTCAACTAGTAGACATTTATCAGCTTTAGTTAGTTCTGCCTGCAGAGTAGATCTGGTGGTGGCATGGTGTCTGTTGCTCTCTTTGCCAGCAGTGCCATGTTTATGAAGCTTCTCAACAGACAAATGTGGTCTTTCCTGCTTCCTGCTCTGTGGCTCTCTGGAACTCGCATTGTTCCTGCTATGACTAGGTCTAGCCACTTGGAAGATTCAAAATCTTTCCAATAAATTCCCTTTTTAAGTTCGTTCGAGTTGCTTTCTGATAGACTGTGCTTACCCTTAACAGCAACTTTGAGTGTCAGGACAATCTGTGTCTCACTGTAAGGGCCTGATTTGCAGTGTCATAAAGAGGATAAACACTATCTGTAACAGATATCTTACAGGCTTCTGGCTAGGTGCCCAAGCTCAAAAAGCAGGCTTGATGAAACAGAAGAGAGAAAAGATGATGGGTCTAGATTGCTTGCTGAATGCTTATTTATCTACCTATTGGGCAGATTTCACGGTGAGAGTGATAAGATATTTTCACAAACATTTAGAGCAATCTATGGGGATTACAGACATTGCGCCCCACGGGGCTTAAGGATGCTTTACCACTTTAGCTAAATGTGAAATATTAGCAATTATTCTAGAGTAGACTGTTGCTGAGGATAGGCACCCTAACAACTAGGCTATCAAATTCAACACATATGGGTTTGTTTTCATTAGTCTCTATACATATCTACATTTCTAGATAGTGTCATAGTGAATTACTAATTTGTAATTATCTAAGACGATTCAAGAGAAAATCTGATCAAAGTGCATTTAAAAATAAACTTGCCATTTCTGTCTGTCCAGTCTTCCAGATTGTTAGATCTTTGAAAACAAAGCAGCCATCTCATTCACCACTACAATTTGGCTCTGAGACATAGTAGATACTCAACAATATGTTACCGAATGGATTCTGGACAAGCCTGAATCATAGAGTCTTGTTTAATCTATCACTACAGTATATTTTATTTGTCTCCTAAATATATCTCAAATCCATGCACTGTTCCAGTCTTAACAAAACCACCTCGATCTTAAATGAACTTGTATAATACTCTAAAAATTTATCTACCTTTAACCATGTTTGCTTTCCTGCAGTCTATTATAATCATTACAGCCATAATAATAATTTAAAAGTATAAATGTAACCACGATACCTACTTTATTGAAAGACTTTGATACTTCATCATTTTTTTAAATAAAGAAGTTCATTGCCTGGCTAGCAAAGCCACGCATCCGACCTCACATCCTCTCGAAGCCTCCTCTCACTCCTCTCTGACGTCACGCTGCAGCCCCGCCTGCCTGGCCAGAGGCCTCGTGCGCCCCTTGCTGCTCTGCGCCTTCACACGTGCTGTTCTGCACTTCTCGTGCTTTTTAGAAATCAAACAACTTTTCTTCTTCCAGATTTCAGTGCAAACATCACTTCCTCTTAATTATCTGTGTACGTATAAAATTATGACATCTATTTAATTTTTGTTGTCATAGTACTTCTTACAATTGGGAAGTATATAATAACGTGTGTTATTATTTGTTGATTTGTTTTTTACTAGAATTTAGGTGCACTAAGGTCAGGCATCATGTCCATTTTTGCTCATCATTGTATATCCAGATTCTGGTGTAGTACTTTGTATATAAAAATAACAGTTGACTGAAAAAATCATTGAAT
>NW_012141635.1:3011527-3014442 GCF_000956105.1 Propithecus coquereli
AAAGAAGTATATGATGTTCATAGATAAGAATACTCAATATTAAAATGTTAGTTTTTTACCAATTAATTTTTGGTTCATGGCTGTCTCAATCAAAATGCTAGCAGGGTTTTTTTTGACGAATTGACAAGGTTATTCCAATGCTTATATAGAAACGTAAGGAACCTGGAATAGCCAAAAACATTTTGGTAGAAAATATTGTCAAACTGTAAATCTGATAAAGGGCTAATATCCAGAATCTACAAAAACCTCAAACAAATTATCAAGAAAAAAATAAACATCCCCATTAAAAAGTGGGCAAAATACATGAAGAAAAGCTTTTCAAAAGAAGATAGGCAAATGACCAATAAACATATGAAACAATGCTCGACATCACTAATCTTCAGGCAAATGCAATTAAAGCCACAATGAAATATCGCCTTACTCCTGTCAGAATGGCTATTACTAAAAAGTCCAAAAATAATAGATGCTGGCATGGATGCAGAGAGGAGCACTTATATGTTGTTGGCAGGCTGCAAATTACTACAGCCTCTATGGAAAAATGGAAAACAGTGTGGAGATTCCTCAAAGAACTAAAAGTAGACCTACCATTTGATCCAGCAATCCCACTATTGGGTATCTACCCAAGGAAAAGAAGTCATTTTATCAAAAAGACACATGCACTTGAATGTTTATTGTAGCACAATTCATAATCCCAAAGATGTGGAATCAACTCAAGTGACCATCAATTCATGTGTGGATTAACAAAATGTGGTGTGTGTGAGTGTGTGTGCGTATAACTTTGTACTACTCAGTCATAAAAATAAATAAATTAATATTCTTTGCAGTAATTTGGATGGAACTGGAGACCCTTGTTCTAAGTGAAGTATCTCAAGAATGGATAAAAGAACATCACGTGTACTCTCTAATAATTTGGAACTAACAGATAGGCACATATGGGCACAGAGAGAAGTAAAAGTCATTGGAAATAAAGAACGGGGGAGCAAGGGAGGAGAGGATGGGTAAAAACCTATCTAACAAGCACAACAAACACTACTCAGGTGATGGGCGCACTAATAGTCCTGACTTAAGCATTATAAAAGCTATCCATGTTACAAAAACATTTGTACCCCCTTAATATTTTGCAGTAAAAAATAACCTAAGATGTGATTCAATTTGAATGAAACTCTAGGAAAGGTAAATGTAGTCTGTAATGACAGAAAGATCATTGTTTTCTTGGGATCAGGTATTTGGTGATTGACTTTGGAAGAGCAGATGGTTATCTTCAGAGTAACAGAAATGTGATTTATCTTGTTGTGGGTGGTTACATCAGTCTATATTTGTAAAAATTCATCAAATTGCATACCAATAATGGGTGAATTTTATTTTACACAAAATATATCTCTGTAAGGTCAGTAAAAAAAGAAAACACTTTGTAAAGTGTCCACTGGAATGTGACAATGGGATTAAAAAAAGTAGGTCATATACATTGATTATGGTCAATATTGTTTCTACATGTAGCATACTGAGGCTTGGTAAGAGGAAGTGACAAATTAGAGGGAAATATTGATACAAGTGATGTTTTGATTCTTTTTATTTGGAAACTTATAAGAAGGGGAGGTTTTTTGGTTAATATTACATAATAGAAAAAATTCAAGGGACAAAGAAATGATAAAATAAGTGCAGATACAAAAATATTTTACCAATGTGGTTCTTTTATGGGGAGTTCAAATTACTAAACAGTATAATGAAAATGCAGAGAAGTATTTATAGGAATGTATATAAAATGGAAACACAGAAATGAAATCTGTAATACAGAAGGAAGAAAATGCTTTAATTTTAGCCACAGAAATACAAGAATTTTGCATATTTAGGAGATAATTTTTTAGGCCCACTAGTCCTTTCCTAGAGAAAGAGACTAAACAAAATTAGAAAGCAAGATAAAGTTGAGAAATTTTACACAAGTGTATAATAGTCCAAAATCAAACTGGAAACACAATGAAGGATAAGTAAAGAGCTGCTGCTTCAAATGAAATCTGTAAGTCAAGACAATACTACAGAAATGTGAACACAAATTGTTTTTCTGCCACGTTTAAGGGTTCAGATGAATGGATTAATGTCGATGGGTTGTTATTACTGTATAATTAGAGAAATTGAATTCACGCCAGATAGTTACCCAGTGGAATTGCAATGCAGGCTTTGAAAGAACAGATAGGCCAACAGAAGACATTATGTTCCTGGTTGAAGAAGAGTCAACAGAGGGGAGGGTTATCTTGGAACCACAGAGGAGGCTCAACCTCTGTTAGAAATGTTGCCAAAAGCAAGGTGACAAAAGATGGCATTCACTTAATGCTATAAAGTGATGAAGGCCATGTCTGAGCTCAGCTGCACGAACTTCACCTCAGCAAGACTGACCTGACTGCCACTATTGCTGAGTGCCCAGCCTGTCAACAGCACAGATCAATGTTTACTCAAAACACGAATTTATTTTCTGGGAGGATCAGACGTACACTTGATGGCAAGTTGATTAGAAGAGACCCATTCCATCAAAAAGACGTCCATGATTTGTGATTAAAATAGCCACATTTTATCTGAATATGGATTTGCTCTCCCTACACCATCATCTGTAGATACCAGCCTGATGTCCTAAAATATATTGCATTTGATGAGACACTCAAATCATGGAAAAGTAAATGCAGCTTACTGTTGACTTTCATGGGAATCATTGGTTTGTCACATACTTTTATCATAACTATGTAGCTAGCCTCTGTGGTGGGTTGGTGGGGTGGCTTTGAAGACTCATTTACATTACTAACTGGAAATTAATGTCTGTGATTTGGAGTTGTTCTCACATTTCTTGAACCAGAGTTATATAGGTGTTTTTTCTTCCACAGTCACAGGACACCTTAAACAAACTCCTCTATACTGCCACACCCAAC
>NW_012141635.1:3014492-3015716 GCF_000956105.1 Propithecus coquereli
GTAATACATCCAAAGCACAGGAAACCAAAGCAAAATTGAACTCATGGGATCACATTTGCTAAACAGCTTCTGTACAGCAAGCAAAAGAAAAAATTAACAAAAGGAAGAGACAACCCACAGAATGCAAGAAAATATTTGCGAACTACCCATTTGACAAGGAATTAATAACCAAAATGTATAAAGAGCTCCAACAACTCAATAAGAAAAAAATCAAATAATCCAATTAAAAAATGGGCAAAGAATCTGAATAGCTATTTCTCAAAAGAAGACATAGAAATGGCCAACAGGTATTTGAAAAAAATGCTCAACAACATTGGTCATCAGAAAAAGCAAATCAAAACTATGGCAAGGATGTGGAGAAAGGGGAATGCTTTTGCACTGTTGGTGGGAATTTAAATTAGTGCAACCACTATGGAAAATAGTAGGGAGGTTCCTCAAAAAACTAAAAATAGAACTACCACATGTCCCATCAATCCCACTGCTAAGTATATATGCACAAGTAGGGAATTCAGTATATTAGAATGATATCTGTACTCCCATGTTTATTACAGCACTATTAACAATAGCTATGATTTGCAATCAACCTAAGTGTCCATCAAAAGATGAATGAATAAGGAAACTGTGGTGTACATACACAATGGAATATTACATAGACAGAAGAATGAAATTCTACCATTTGCAACCACATGGATGGAACTGGAAACCATTATGTTAGATGAAATAAGCCAAACACAGAAAGACAAATCCCGCATGGTCTCACTGACATGTGGGACCTAAATATTAAAAACAATTGATCTTATGGAGACAGCAAGTGGAATGATGGCTACCAGAGGCTGGGAAGGGTAGCATGGAGGAGGGAATAGATAATGTGGGGATTGTTAACGGGTGCAAAAATACAGTTACATAGATATAACAAACAATATTTGATAGCACAGCAAAGTGACCATAATCAACAATAAGTTAGGGTATACTTTAAAATAGCTAAGAGAGTGGAATTTTGTTGTTCTTAATACAAAGAAATGATAAATGCCTGTGGTGGTGGGTACCTCGATAACCCTGATTTGATTAATTTCCATTGTATTCCTGTATCAAAACATCACATTTATCCTATAATATGTAACTATATGCACCAATAAGTTAGGGTATACTTTAAAATAGCTAAGAGAGTGGAATTTTGTTGTTCTTAATATAAAGAAATGATAAATGCCTGTGGTGGTGGGTACC
>NW_012141635.1:3021885-3022413 GCF_000956105.1 Propithecus coquereli
AATGTTTATGCCACCTTCACTAGAAGTTGATTCCTCTGTAGCATGCAGTGCTGTTTGATAGCATTTTACCCACAGTTGAATTTCTTTCAAAATTAGAGTTATCCTTTCAAATCCTGCCACTGGTTTATCAACTAAGGTAATGAAATGTCCTAAATTCTTTGTTGTCATTTCAACAATGTTTATAGCACCTTCACTAGAAGTTGATTCCTTCTCAAGAAACTACTTTGTTCACTCATCCTTAAAAGCAAGTCCTCAATCATTCAAATTTTATCATGAGATTGCAGCAATTCAGTTACATCTTCACACTCCAATTTTCTACTTCTTTTTCTATTTCTACCAAATCTGCAGTAATTTCCTCCCCTGAAGTCTTGAACCCCTCAAAGTCATCCACAAGGGCTGTAATCAACTTCTTCCAAACTCCTGTTAATGTTGATATCTTGACTTCTTTTCATGAATCATGAATGTTCTTAATGGTATTTAAAATGGTGAATCTTTTCCAGAGATTTTTAATTTACTTTGTCCAGATGC
>NW_012141635.1:3022463-3023473 GCF_000956105.1 Propithecus coquereli
TAATGGTATTTAAAATGGTGAATCTTTTCCAGAGATTTTTAATTTACTTTGTCCAGATGCATCAGAGGAATCATTATTATAGCTACAGCCTTTTGAAACATATTTCTGAAATAATAAGACTTGACCAACACAAATAAGCAGCCTGCTGTGATGGGGCTTGCATTCCGGTGCAGTGCTACCCAACAGAACTTTCCAAGATGGTGACAGTTGAATGGCACTGTCCAGTGTAGTAGCCACCATCCACGTGTGGCTACTGAACACCCTGAAATGTGGATAGTGGCCTTTGTATTGGGGAGATAAGTTCTAGTGGGTAAGACAGACTGCTAAATGAATACATTATAGAATTTTGGAAAATAAGTGGTACGAAAAATTAAACTGGATAATGTGATAGTAACATGGGGAGGAAGGCAATGTTAGCTTCGGTGGCCAATGAAGGACTTTATACAGACCACTGGAGTGAGACCAAATGACAGAAGCCAGTTGTGGGATGACATGGAGAGGAAAAGCATTCCAGGCAGAGAGAGCAGCCGGTGCACGAATAAGCTTGTTTTGGAGAAACAGAAAGAAACGTGATGTGGTTGAAGTGCGGTGAGGAGAGTTGGGAGTCAGGACCTCACAGGCCACAACAGAGAATTACAATAAAATCTGAAGTATTATGGAAAGCCATTTGAGTCTTTAAACAAAATTTGAGATAAAATTCACTTACCATAAAATCACTCTTTTAAAGTACACAGTTCAATGGTTTTTGGTAAGTGGTCGTGTGACCATCAACACTATCACATATCAGGATATTTTCATCACCCCAATGAGAAACCCCATCCTGTCAGCAGCCGCTCTCCATCACTCGCCTCCCACCAGTCATTGGCAACCGCTGTCTGTTTTCTCTATAGGTTTGCTTATTCTGGCCATTCCACGTAAATGGAATCGTACAACGTGTGAACTTTGTGACTGGCTTCTTTCACTTAGCATAAAGTTTTCAAGGAGCATTTATATTGTAGCATTTGTCAGTA
>NW_012141635.1:3038422-3040257 GCF_000956105.1 Propithecus coquereli
AAGTTGGGACAAGACTGGACACCATTGGCTTTTCTAATTCAGGCCGCGATGCATGATTTGACTCTGATAAAAGCCCTTGCTGCAGCCCCCCACCTTTTTGGCGCCAAGGACCGGTTTCGTGGGAGACGATTTCCCGCGGGGGTGGGAGCCTCTCGCTGCGGTTGGCGGTGACGGGGCTGCGGGGGGAGCTCCGCGCGATGCACGGCCAGGGCGGGGCCGCAGCGTGACAGGGAAGCAGACGCGTGGTGAGATCTGACCTGGGCCCTGGAAAGACCGCTGCGGACGTATTTTGTGTGAGCGAGAGAATTCCGCTGCGGTCGTGCTTTGGAAAGTGGCTTGTCGAGAGACGTGGATGTATAAGAAAACCAGTAGGAAATTATCCGTGTGGTCCTCAAGGGGCTTGCACTGTGTCATCACCGTGCCGAGTACCTCAAAGGCCCACATGGTGCACTTGCAGGGTGAGTGATCTCGAGGACGTCCATAGATGAGTCAGAAGTTGTACGACGTGCACTAAGTCACAGAGACCGTATCCGGGGACACCGCGGAATCTTGGCTGGATCTGCCTCCAAATTCCAGGTTTTCACCACTCCACCGTATTGCCAGAGTGCAACCCCTTAAGATTAGTTGTGACTTGTTCACCAAACATTCACCATCTATATTTGGTGTGAAATACAAAGTGTGAAGAATATAGGGATGTATGCCTGCAATTTATTGAACTGTATATAATATCTAATCAAGAATGGGATTTTCTTTTTGTTTACCCTCTTTGGTCTCTGTGATGATGAGTTTTACATGTCAATTTTATTGAGACATGAGGTGCTCAGATATTTGGATCAAAAAATATCCTGAGTGTTTCTGTGCTGGTTATTCTGGATGAAGTTAACATTTAAATTGGTAGATTGAGTAAAGTACATTTCCCCCCCTAATGTGGATGGGCCTCATCCAATCAGTTGAAGGCTCGAATAGAAAAAAAGGCTGACCTTCCTCCTAGTAAGAGAGAATTCTTCTCGTCAGACAGATTTCCGTGACATCAGTTATCCCTGGATCTGTAGCAGCTCCTGGCCTCTCAACTTGAAGTGGAACGATAAATTCATAGATTTTGAACTTGGCGTTTTCCATAATCCTGTGAGGCAGTTCCCAATAATAAATCTCTTTATTCATATACATCTACATATCCTATTAGCTCTGTTTCTTTGGAGAACCCTAACTAATACAGTCTCCACAAGTGTAAGCATATATTTGTGTCTGATCAATGCAGCTTATTAGATGGGTGAAGCCCTGAAGAACAGAGTTTTACAAATACACACAGGAAATCTCTCTAAAAAGTCCAACAAGGTTACCATATAGGATTGTTCCATAGTCCACGTGGACACACAGCACAATCTAGAGATGATTTGACAAGACATGCTTTTAGTCATTTGGGTACACAACTATAGTGACGGCACATATTTTTGATCTTCTGAGCAATTCTTAAAGATATTAGAAATTTATGGCCCTGGAAACAGGAAAATTCTTTGATTCTTCAGAACCATTTATGTTTCTATGTGAGAGGGAAAATATGTGTTCATCTGACACATTGTATATTTACCTGTAATACAAAATAGACTAAAATAAAATCAATGGAACCAAAAATGGCTTTTTATGAAAGATTGATAAAATTGACAAAAGTCTACTTTTACCAATCATTAAGAAGTAGAATCCAAATTACCACTATTAAGAATGAAAATGGAGACATCAACATATTTACTAAAAATCTCAAAAGGATAAGATGATATTCTAAAAAATTTATGCCAATATGTTCTAAAACTTAGAGGAAATGGACAAATTCTATGAAA
>NW_012141635.1:3040307-3041859 GCF_000956105.1 Propithecus coquereli
GAAAATTATAAATATTGTATTAATGAATTAATCATTTGTCAAGTTCTGTTTCCTACATGTCCCTCTTATAGATTCACAATATATACTTAGTAATTAAAAGCTCTGAAAACTTCTCTGTTACAAAATGAAAAACAAGTGTTTAACCAAGTATATGCCAACATTAAAAATATAATCTAAACTGATACTTCAACTAAATCATCCTCTGCAGTAAATGCTTTAGAAAACCCTGTATTGATAAGAAATTTTTAAGGTATAAGGGAAAGAACAAGGATTAATACTCTTACCAATGTGCTGTTGCATCACTAAGATTTCTGGCCCTTGAAATCTTCTGGATCCATCCCCCGGAAAACTTGAGGAAAAAAAAAAAACAATGTTAAATGGAGAATGTGGTTGAACGGCATGAACTAAGTGATATAAAAACTCTACTTTCTCTCCCCTTTTAAAACGAATATAATCTACTTTGCTCTAACATTTTTGGTGGAGTCTTTCTGGGGACTTCAAAGGAGAGTCCCCTATACCCACTGGTGGAACAGCTGAATAATGGGTCAGAAACAGCAAAGTTCTCAATTAAACACAGAAAAGAAATGACATAAAATACATCGGGATATGTTATGAATCTCCCTCATCTCTGTAGGGTGAAACTTTGGGTATTTTAATTTTCAACTTTATGCTTTTCCAAACATTCAATGATAAAACTGAATTTCTTTTAGAACTTGGAGTAAACTATATATTTTATGAAGAGAAAGAAAAGATATTGAATGAAGGCATGTGTATAGGCTGGGTTTGGAAGGAATTATATATCTACTATCTTCAGAAAGAGAATAAAAAATTTTGTCATGTAATTCTGGTTCAAAATAAGTTTATTATTTTTATACTATGTAAATACTCAAATGTGATAGTCATTCTGTTAACCACTACCTCCTAAATTTAGAATCAAATTATACAGGATTATCTATCTCGAGATTAAGAACATAGACATAAATCCAATAGTTATCATTTTTTTAAATTTACCTGCAATGTAGGTTTGCTTTACTGGTCAGTTTGATCAGAAGTGATTATCATATTAATCTTTGTTAGCATCCTACCACCTGGTGACCAAACAAAGTATTTTTGGTTCATGTGAAAAGTTTCTCAGTTAAAGACCTGAGCTCATGCATTAAAGCATCTAATGGAAATATAATTTTATTTCTCATCATGATTAGTGAAATATAATCACTAGAGCTGAGAGAAAGTTTTAGAAGGAGTCAAACTTGAAATTTCTAATGGAAATTAAATCGCAGAATTAATTTAAAATAGGACTGAGCTCTTTTTTCCTGGGGGCAGAAAAGTAGGAATGCTGGCTTAAAAGCTATTTTCCATTTCCAATTTCAAAGTTTCAAGCTTTACCCCATAAAAAGTAACTTTTTGGTTAACTATAGTCTTTATTCTACCTTTCTAAAATATTAAAATGTTATTCATGTAACCTCCTAAAATTGCCTTGATACTTGCTACATTTTTACCCCAGTGATTTCTAATAGGAAATTTAAATACCTATTGAGGCAAGAAAAAGAAA
>NW_012141635.1:3041909-3044405 GCF_000956105.1 Propithecus coquereli
ATTTTTTCTAATGATTTTTTCTACATATGCAACAGATAATTTGCTTTTCTGACAGTTTAATATAACTGGTATAATAATTTATATGCATTTCATAATCTAAATTTTTAAACATAATATCACAGATCAATGCTAACCTTTATGATACATACTAGAAAGATTCGAAACACATGAATTGGTATATTGATTTTTGAATTATTGAGGTGTTTTGTAAATATTCAGAAAACATGTTACATTATAATCATTCTGTTTTCTTACTCCTGCCACAGATGATTGGCTTGGACATTTTCAGTTTGTGCAAACTATTTTGAGTGAGCACATATAGCAAGTGAGCATGCAGCCTTCTTCAAATA
The DNA here is from genome assembly GCF_000956105.1 of Propithecus coquereli. Taxonomy (NCBI): domain Eukaryota; kingdom Metazoa; phylum Chordata; class Mammalia; order Primates; family Indriidae; genus Propithecus; species Propithecus coquereli. The sequence continues at coordinate 3,042,260 of NW_012141635.1, forward strand.
CTTTTTTAATCTAATCTTTAGATCATTTTTTTTTGGAGTTTTTGTACTACTTTCAATCAAAATATCTTCTTATTTATTTGTTTGTTTGTTTATTTTAAGAGACAGAGTCTCATCCCGTTGCCCAGGCTAGAGTACAGTGGTGCAACAATAGCTCACTGCAATTTCAAACTCCTGGGCTCAAGCCATCCTCCTGGCTCAGTCCCTTGAGTGCAGGAACTGCAGGCATATGCCACCATGCTGAGCTAAGTTTATTAAGGTTTTTGTGGAGACAGAGTCTTGCTATGTTTCTCAGGCTGGTCTTGAGCTCCTGACTTCAAGCAATCCTCCCACCTTGGCCTCCAAAAGTGCTAGGATTACAGGTGTGAGACACTGTACTCAGCCTATCAAAATATTTTCTTATCCTCTGTTCCTGGATTTTTTTAATGACATCTGGTTAGTGACATATGTTTTCTCTGTTCAACACAGAAAAAAATTCTACTTTAAACATACTTTCAGTTAGATAGAAGTGTTATATATGGACACAGCAGCTTGGACATTTCTTTGTATAATATTTTTCTTGAGGTGAATTCATAACTATTTTCTATCATTAGAACTCAAACTCTGGTTCACACATTCAATCTCCTAGAAACTTTGAAGTCATACTTTTATAATTAAATGCATTGATTATGTGGTCAATAATATATTTATTTCTACATGGAAAAACAAAACATAAGAAAACTATATTCCACGATGGTCTTAGGCTTGATTGATTCACTAATATAAGATAAAGCTTCTGATTTCATTCTTAATTTTCAATGGACTCATTAGATTATAGATTCATGGGATCTATGCTCTTAAATAGGTGGCCATTTACAGAAGGATTGAGGTCCAAGAAGACACTTGACATAGCTTTACTTTGACCAAAACCCTTAGCTCCCTTGCTTGGTCTTAAAGTCAGGGACCATTTTATACATGCTTTTGGAATATTTCCATAAGAGGGTGCTTTCTCATTAAATGTCACTGTAATAACCCATTACTCCTGTCAACACACAGTTTAATCACCTAACTTCACATGAATGTTGTATGTTACGATGTTCACTTATTCACATCCACGATAAGAAATCACTTAAAGTGGTTCGGTTCTTTTTAAGGCCATAAGATAGTCAGAGTTTAGTTAAAGCAAAAGAAAGAAAGTATCTCAGAGATTTTAGTAGAAAATGAATTCATTAAAAGAATATTCAGTCACCTAAAGGGTTATAGAACAGGCATAGCAACATGCAAAGATACCCAGATTCACTCTCACAACTGTTCCAGATGGTAATTTGCTGTGGCCTTTCTAAGTACTAACTACTGCTGTTGAACCACTTGACATTGTTAGTAGGGGAGCTTGAATGTTGCAACTAGTACACCTGCCATTATTGCCTTTGGACTCTATCTTATTGCCATCACCACCATCCCCAGTGGTTTTATTGCATCCCTCATTTCTTAATTCAGTAGTCATGCATGGGTGAGCCTGATTATTGTTGCTGGATCATAGGTCAAATGCTTTGCTTCAAGGAAGACTTAAGAAATGAGTATTCATTTTTCAAAAACAATTTTAGTGCAAAACAACTCTGTCTCCCACCAATACTCAAAGTGAGGAAGATTCTCAATCAAGCAGTAGCTTTAGAATGGACCCCTAAATAGAATGACATGTACTTACTACAAGGTATAGAATAAGATTGTAGACCATTCCAGATAAGAATAATACAAATCATCCCTCGGATAAGAGTCGCCAAGGAGAACAGCCTCATTCAAGTAGGACTTTGATGTAAGTGAGAAATTAACTTTTATTTTGTTAGAACACTGTGATTTTGATCATTTTTACTGCAGTATTTATTACTGTAGCATAGGCACATACTGATTAATAAAGCATTTAACACATTATAACAAAACTATAAAATATGTGAGAATAATTCAATGGTTATGAAATGGGTAACAAGAATGCACACATAACAGTCTGAATAGCCTGTATCCCACGTTACACAGTGGCAAAATATTTGGAAAAAGCATCGCCTGCCATATTTTGGAAAGCAGATCACATGCCTCTTTAGCCTACAGGCTGAATATTGGAGTGGGAGAGTTCCTCAAAGCAAGTTTCATGAAACACTAGTCTTATAAAATATTT
>NW_012141635.1:3044455-3045956 GCF_000956105.1 Propithecus coquereli
ATTTCCAATCTATAATAGGGAGTACTATTGACAGCATAGAAATTTAGTTTAATAAAGAGCCTTTGACTCTTAAAGCATTTTTTAATAATCATTCATTTTATCAAACTTAAGAGGTACGAATTATACTTACTTTATGGAATTTTTTTCTTTAATACTGAATTCTAACATGACTTAGAAAATAAAATCATATATTAAATAAACAGGTGACCTTTTGAAATATAATAATAATAAGATTTGAAAGTCAAAATGACTCCTTGATCTATGGGCTACAGATTGGATGTTGTGTAAACAGGCATGAAAACAACATTAATCTCCATGTACATCTCCATCAGTGCTCTTGGGTGGCTAGGTGCATCACCAGTGAGTAGTAATATTTTAAAATGAATCTTTTTCTGGAGCATTAGGTATCAAGAGTGGGCTTAAAATATTCAGAACATCATGCTGTAAACAGATGTGCTGTCATCTAGGCCATGTTTTTCCATTTTTAGAGCACAAGCAGAATATATTTAGCATAATTGTTAAGGGCCCTAGGATTTTCAGAATGGTAAGTGAGCATTGGCTTCTACTTAAAGTCACCAGCTGCTTTAACCCCTGACAAGAAAGTCACCCTGTCCTTTTAAGTTTTGAAGCCAGGCATTGACTTCTCCTCTCTAGCTATGAAAGAGGAGGACATCTCTAGATGTCATCTTCTTCTAACAGAAGCTTCAGTACCTTGAAAATCTATCATTTATTATAGCCACTTTCATCAATTATCTTATCTAGATCTTCTGGATAACTTGATACACTTCCTACCTCAGCACTTGCTGCTTCATCTTGCCCTTTTATGTCTTGCAGATGGCTTCTTTTCTTAAACATCATGAATAAACTTCTTCTAGCTTCAGACTTTTCCTGTGAAGCTTCCCCGCCTCTCTCAGTCTTCACAGAATTGAAGAGAGTTAGGGCCTTGCTCTGGATTGGGCTTTGGCTTAAGGGAACGCCATGGCTGGTTTGATCTATTCAGACCACTCAAACTTTCTGCTTATTAGCAATAAGGGTGTTTCACTTTCTTATCATTCATGTGCTCAATGTACTAGCACTTTTAAGTTCCTTCAGGAATGTTTCCTCTGCATTCACTAATTGACTATTTGGCATAAAGGGCCTAGCTTTTGCCTTATCTCAAATTTTGACGTCCCTTTCTCACTAAGCTTTATTATTTCTAGCTTTTTATTGAAAGTGAGAAATGTGCTACTCTTCCTTTCACTTGAACACTTTGAGGCTATTGTAGTGTTACTAATTATACTAATTTCAATATTGTCATGTCTCTGGGAATGGGAAGGCCTGGGGAGAAGAGGGAGATGGGAGGAGAGAGAGAGAGAGAGAGAGAGAGAGAGGGAGAAAGGGATTGGCTAACCAGCAGAACAGTCAGAACATATGCATTTATCCATTAAGGTCACTGTCTTATATGAGAGCAGTTCATGGCACCCCAAAACAATTGCAATAGTAACACCAAAGATAACTGATC
>NW_012141635.1:3050001-3054215 GCF_000956105.1 Propithecus coquereli
ATCACAAGGAGACACCATTTTTTACACTATACAATGACTAAAGTAAAATGCATCATAATACCAAGTGTTAATGAAGATGTGCAGCAAAAGAGCCTGTCACATTTTACTAGTGAGACTGTAAAACTTTGTAACCAGTTTGAAAAACATTTGACAGTCTCTTCCTAAGTAAGCATACACTTACCATATAGCCCAAGAATTAAATTCTTAAATAATGATCCAAGAATAATGCAAACATATATGTATTACAGTACTTGTAAATAATGAGGGAAAAACCTATGTTTATCAACTGGTGCATGAATAAAAATTTGTGGAATATTGAGAAAATGGAATAATTCTCAACAAAGTAAATGAAAACTTACTGATATACACAACATGAATGCATTACAAAAACATTAAGATAATAGACACATTAAGAGATAGACACAAAAATTAGTTCATTCTGTATGATTTTGTTAATATGAAATATTAGAATAGTGAAATCTAATCTGTTGATAGAAATCAGAACAGGAGTTGCCCAGACTAGGAGAGTTGGGAAGATTTTCTGCAAAATAATATGAAGAAACTTTTGAAGATGGATAGTTTAGATGATGTTTATAGGATTTTTATATATTTGCCAAAATTCAATGAACATTATACTTTTAGTAGGTACATTTTGTTTAATGTCATTTTTACTCAACACAGTTACTTTTTAAAACATTGACCATAGGCATCAAACCATCACTTGCCATATATGAAGAAAATATCTTCCAAGCTTATTATCATTCTTTGACCAAAATTTGCTTCTCTCTGTACCATTTTGCTTCTGTTTATTCAAAAACAAGTCTGTATAAATCTATCTCTATTACAGAAAAGGAAAAAAAGTAAACAATTGCAAAATGTTCCAGAGTTATGAGTAGATTGTCTGATCTTTGTATATAAGAGATAGCCTAAGTGTTGTTATGACCTCGAAAAGAAGTATAATTTTAGACATTTGAATATATTTTTTGAATATATAATGAGACACTGAGCCATGAAAGCCTATCATTTTTTTCCTTTTTTACCACATCCAACTCAGGGATGTAAATGATCACACATAGTTTTTGTGGCTTCCTCTGTAGATATGATTCCTGTCTTTTCCACAGGAAAACTATTTCATAATTCCATGACTTTTTCATAGCAGTAAATTTATATATTCCTTAGTGTAGACTCATTGCTTCAGGAAAATCAATTTAATAATTACACTTTATTTATCTGATTGTTATTTAAGTTCTTTACTAAAATGAGTTCCAACAGAAAGAAAACACAGGCATACATTTCTAGATTGTTCTGTATAAAGCACCTGAGAAATATTTGAAGTTGTAGGATTATATCAATATCTTTGCATGCAAGCAGAGAAAAAACCTAAGGTACAAAATAGATTATAATGACAATTGTTTACCTGATTCTGGAACGGTTATGGCCATTATGTTCACTGAACTGTATCCAGTTGGCAGAAGTTAATCTAGAGGGAGAAAGTCTAAATATCAACAAAATGTGTTTCTGGTTAGATAATAAAACCTTGGTGATGCTGGTCACTTGGCAGTCCTCCAATTCTGGGTCTGTCTCACACCTGCTTCATCTATTTATTTTATGGGTTCTCTGGTTTGTACATTGCCATATTTAGAAAACTCACACTCTTCCATTAATCTAATTGCCAATGCTGATTTTTTGATTTAGTTTAAGAAATTCCAGTGACTAAAGCCAAAGTTTCTCATATAAAGTAAGATCTTTTCCCAGGACATGGAGGGCAATTAAGAATGTGGCAATATTTTAAACCAAAATGTCTTCTCTAAAGAAGCTTATAGGCGTTTATTATGGTATAGTCTAAGCCTGGTCTAATGGATCTCAATGTTAAAACTCAGCAGGTTGGAGATATCGAAGGAAACTAAAACATACAGGGCATCGATTTGACCTTTTGTTGTGATTTATCTGTGTTTTAAAGGATGTAAAATAATAGTATAAAATCAAGGAAGTAGGCTATTAACATTTTCTTATCACAAATAATTTATTTATAATAGTAGTAAAACACAAATAAAAATTGCCTGACGAATTGTATACAAAGCTACAAACCTCAAAACACCATACTTCATCATTAAATGCCATAATTTTATGGGTTTATACAAGTTGCATCTATGTTATGTTATAACACCAATAATTCATAACAACTTGTTTTATCTTTTTCCATAAATTGAATGGCTGTTCACTAGTTCTGTAGTGCACTCAGAGCAAAAAGAAAAAAGAAAAAAAAAGTGGAATATGGAGGCAATATTCAATGTGTTCCTGAAAATAGGCCTGGTCTTTTTCTTAGGGTTAATATGAATAATTCTCTTAGACTAGTAGTAAAATTAAGGTAAAATCATTAAAAAAATAATTCTAGGAAGGAAAAAGAAAAATAAAATTGGAAACATGATTCAACAATTGCTTATTTCTTTCACTGTGGCCCTACTCCCAAATCTAGAATGTTGATTTATCAACTTTAAAAGAGCACCTATAGTGTACTATATTTTAGTGTTGAAGTCTAGAGATAAAAATGTGAATGGGACATGACTTTTTAAAGTGTGACTTTAAGATGTTTCAGATGCAGTTCAGGAGTGATACAGATGGACAATTTCAGTATGACATGATAAGTGGGGTATTAATAGATTCCAATGGGGCGTTACAGTAGCACGGGGGAGGTGAGTATTTTACAGAGGATAATTCTATGCTACAAAATGAAATGTCTCCAAGGGAAATTTTAAAGAATGAGAGGAAAAGGTATACCATTCAGATGATCAAAACAGCATGAACAAACGTATAAATATTTGAAATGGCGAAAAGTATGGGTAACTGTTAGCAGAGCAGTACCGTTAGGTTTTTATCTTCAGACTATATAATGTCCTTTATGTGTGACTGACACAAATGGCAAGTGGAGAGGACCTATGCCTATGTCACAACTCAAGTTTAAAATATTTAAGGGAATTAACCAACTTTGTTCACTGAGTAAATTGGAGGTCCAGGACACAAAACCACTCTTTATTAGCAAACACATTAAGCTACAACTTCTGCTTTTATAGCTCACCAAATTTAACACCGATTTGTTTACACAAATTTTAAAGATAGCATATACATCCATCAGAGTCATAAGTATATACTGGAATTTTGTTTTGTTGAAATCACACATACACTGTACACATTTACCTTATTAAGGAGGCTATACTGTACATTTGCACTTTGCTGGAGTTGATTGCAAAATAGTATCAAGGAGTAGTTCTCTCAATACTAATAATCACATGTCACATCCATTCTTGGAGTAAGCTCTTACGTAAGTTGGGAGATTTGTCTTCATTTTGTCTTTGATTGTGTAATTTCAATCCACTTTCCTATCACAGAAGAAATTTCTTCTCCACTATCAAACAATAATGTCTGGAACAATTTTGAAGCCAAGGCAATTTTTATGTTAAAAATGAAACAGATTCGCTGTTTTCTACAGAATTTCTAATTAATTGTTTGGCTGATTATTTATCCATTTTGGAATCTTTAACATTTCTGACCCAACATTTGGCTTTGTCCCAGATGACTACGTTTACGTTTAGAGAATGGGAGAGAAATTGGGAATTACGTTTTTGTGTGATACTATTTGAACTGCAACTGACTGACCACTGAAAGGTAAGGGAAGTAGTTGTCAAGAAGATTTAAAGTCACCGTCAAGTTTACACAGCTGGCTGTAGGAGGAACGTGATTTTGTTGAAATTAAGTATCAACAACTACTGGACCATGGAGATGCACATTGGTTATTATTATTGTTTGACATCCACATCTTCTTTGAGATGTTTACATTGTTTCCCTTATCAGAAACAAAGTGCTCTATGCTGCGATCTTCATCAATTTTCTTTAAAATTTAGGGTATGTGTTTGTGTTGGTGAATCTAACACTCAAGACTCTAAAAGTAAAAATGAGCTTTCTTTTTTAACTATCTAGCTTATTGAAAATCATAAAGAGGGAGGCTGCTGAATAATAAAATACTTGTGCTTTGTTGCACTGTGAAATAATTTGACCTAAAATGATGATGTAAATTAAAAATGCATATATAGCTATATCCCTTCGACATACTGAAGAGGTATTAATAAATGATCTTCATATTTTGAACATTTTGTTTTTTCTTTGATATTAGAATTACATATATGAAAGTGGCTAGGAGGCTTGCCAAATTATAAATA
>NW_012141635.1:3055710-3061212 GCF_000956105.1 Propithecus coquereli
CAGGCTGGTTTCGAACTCCTGAGCTCAAACAATCCGCCCGCCTCGGCCTCCCAGAGAGCTAGGATTACAGGCATGAGCCACCGCGCCCGGCCAGATTTGGAGTTTTAAGTGTGGAAAAACATAGCAGAGGCTCAACTCCAGCTGTTTAAAAAAACTTCACTAAAAACATAATTACCTGGATTTCCTTATGAATAGCATATGTCCCCTTGAGAGCTATCCATCTGGCCTTAATGTACTGTCAGTCCTGCAAATTGATCAGAATACAATCTGTATGTTTTTATAGCAACATAAGAGAGATTAGTGGCCTTATGTGTAGTTATAAAATAGTCAAAGTATTGTGAGCAAAGCATACCATGTGACATTTATCTCTGAAAACTTGCCTCTATAGATGCATATAGTTAAGAGTGAAAGCAGCAAACTCAGTTAAAAACTATTTTCCTTTATTTTACATGTTAAAAGGCAAAGGGCAAGTTATCAAATTGAGACAAGTGATTAATAATATGGTTTGATATTATATAGTCCAATAGTGCTTGACTTTCTCTACATTGGCTACATTTTTAGAATTAATTCATATCTGCCAGAATAGCTATAATAAAAAAAGAAATACAATAACAAGTGTTGGTGAGAATGAGAAAACTCTGGAACAATCTTATATCGTTGGTGAGAGTATAAGATGGTGGAGACACTTTGGAAAACACTTTGGTAATTGTTTAACATGTTAAAGTTTTATCATGGGACTTAGTAATTTCATTTCTAGATATTTACCCAAGTGGAAAAAAAAAGTATATATCTCACAAAGACTGTGATGTGACTCTTCATAACATGGTTATTCATAACAGCCAAAAGTGTAAACAACTCAAATGTCCATCAACTGATAACTCAATAAAGAAATCATAAGATCTATCCATCTCATTGATAAATATTTGAAAATAAAATGGGAGAAATTACTGATACATATCAAAATGGATAAATCTTAATATCATGCTAAGTGAAAGAAGCCAGTTGCAAAAGGTCACATATTGCCATATATATGAGGTATTGAGAAAAGATAAGTCTATATTACAGGAAGTGGCATGGTGGTGGCCTGGCTGAGGTGGGAATAGGGAGTGAGTGCCAACAGGTAGCACTTTTTTGGGGGGAGTAGAAATGTTTTAAATTTAGATTATTGGGATAGCAGCACAAGTCTGTAATTTTGTTAAGTAAAAACCATTGAATTATATAATTAAAATAGGTCAATTTTATGGGCTGCAATTTATATCCCAATGAAACCTTAAAAATACATACAGTGACTGTCTCTCCCTGGGTTTCCTACTTACAACTAATTAATTATTTTGGTGGGGTCACAGTATATTCACTTTGTTAACAGCTCGCTTTCTTCTATGAGAATCTTAGTGAGTCTGTGTGTGCACTCTTGTGTATTAGTTTATGGCTAACATGTACTTTCATACACATATCCCTGCTTTATGATATTTCAGAGAACATATTTATAGAGGTTAAATGCATAGAATTTCTGAAATTTTAATAGATCAACTTATATATTAATAAAAGTTTACAAGAAATAATAAAATAATAAAAAATGCTGTCTATTAGTATGGATAGAAAGACAAAATTACTATATTAAGGGGAGTGGAGCAAGATGGCCATCTAGAAACCTCCAGCAATCATCCCTCCACACAAATACCTAATTCAACAGCTATCAACACAGGAAAGCAACATCAGAAGAAACAAATATCATGTGAGAGATCATACTACCTGGTTTTAACATTATACCAAGGAAGAGGCACTGAAGAGGGCAGAAAAGACAGTCTCACATTCCCTATGCCACCCCTGCCCCATTCCATTGCAGTGCCATGCCAACACGCTGTGTGAAGAGAGAATGTGTGTGCCAGAGAGAGGGAGAGCGAAGTGATTCTGGGACTTAGAATTGAAACTCAGGGCCACTGGCACAGGGAAACACAGAACAGGGCCAAATTATGCCAGTGCCCACAGAGGAAGCATTCTGATCAGCCTGGCCAGAAGGAAATGGTCCACCCTGAAGCTAAGTTCCTGCTACCCCCAACACCGGACAGACAAAGAGCAGCCTGGGGCCTGAACTAATTTCCTAAGATAGGCCACAAGGGCTACAGTCCTTCAGCAATTCCTGTGACTGTGTTGGCTCAGAGCCATTGGACTTGGGGTGAACATGACCCAATGAGACACTGGAAAGCTGGAGCTAAGCCAGTGCTACTCTCTCCACTCCAGGCAGAACAGCTCAGGGAGTCTATTTCCACTTGAGGAAAGGAAAGGTAAGAGCTCAGTGGACTTTATTTTGCAACCTGGGTACCAGCTAAGCCACAGTAAAATAATATATTAAGTTGACTCCAGAAGTTCCTGATTCCAGTCTTTATTTCCTGGATGGCTTTTGTGGACCCACCCTGGACCAGAAAGAAACATGCTGCCTTGAAGGAAAAGATCCAGTCCTGGTAGGATTCACTTCCTGCTGCCTAAACAGCCTCTGAGCTTTGAATAAACTTCAGAAGTAACTGGACAACAGTCTCCACTGGTTTTGGGTGAGAGTGAGCTGGCTTCAGGTGTAAGTTTGTGCTGGTGGCCATTAGGGAGTGCCCACGTCACTCCTCCTCCAACTCCAGCAGCCCAGCACAGAGAGTGAGGAAAGAGTGAGATACTCTTACCCAAGCTCACCAAAGAGGTACCACCAGGAGTCTGCAAAAGTCACAGCATTATTGGGCTTGGGGCACCCTCAGTGCTAATATGGCTTCAGTGACCAAATACCTAGACCATAATACTCAATTCCTTTTGAATATCTGGAAAGCCTTATCAAGAAGGATGGGTTCAAGTAAGCCCAGGCTGTGAAAATTAAAATAAATACCTAACTCTTCAATCCTAGACATTGACAAACATCAAAAAGCATCAAGAACACATGGGAAGACATGACCTCACCAACTGAACTAAATAAGGTACAAGTAACCAATCCCAGAGTGATGAAGACAGGTGATCTTTCAGGAAAAGAATTCAAAGTAGCTGTCCTGAAGAAGTTTAATGAACTTCAAGACAACACAGAAAAGGAATTCAGAAGCCTATCAGAGAAATTTAACAAAGAGATTGAAATCATAATAAAACAAGCAAAAATTCTAGAGCTTTAGAATTTAATCAACAAACTGAGAAATGCATCAGAGTCTCTCAACAACAGAACTGATGAAGCAGAACAAAGAATTAGTGAGCTTAAAGATAGGCTATTTGAAAATACAGTCCGAAGAGAAAAAAGAATAAGTAAAAATGAAGCTTACCAAGAAGATCTAGAAAGTAGCCTCAAAAGAGCAAATCTAAGAGTTATTATCTTTAAAAAGGAGAGAGAGAGAAAGAAAGAGAGGGACAGACTAGGGTATGCAGTTTATTCAAAGAAATAATAACAGAGAACTTTCCAAACCTAGAGAAAGATATCAATATACAGGAACAAGAAAATCATAGAACACCAAGCAGATTTAACCTAAAAAAGGCTACCTTGAGGAATTTATTAATAATAACCAAGGTCACAATGATTATGGATAAGCTGCAATATGTTTGGTGACAGACTTCTCCCTGGAAACCCTACAGGCTGAGAGACTGGAATGACATATTCAAAGTGCTGAAAGAAAAATACCTTAACCCTAGATTATTATATCCTACAAACATGACAGAGACATAAACACTTTCCCAGACAAAAAAAGCGGAGGGATTTCATCACCAGACATGTCCTGCAAGACATGCTATGAAGAGTTCTTTGGTCTAAAAGAAAAGGGCATTGATGAACAATAAGAAATATTCTGAAGGTATACAACTCACTGATAATAGTAAGCACACAAATATAGAATACTCCGTTGCTGTAATTGCAGTATAGAAATCACTTAAATCTTAGTAGGATCATTAAAATATAAAACTATCAACAACTTTTTGAGAGATAATAGTATAAAAGGATATGGCTGGACACACCAAAACATTAAAAGTAGGGGCGAATGTAGTTAAAGGGTAAAATTTCTGTTAGACTTCTCTTTGTTTATTTGTTTGTTTGTAAGCAGAGTTGTCATATGTTTAAAATAATTGATAACAAAATGATTTTTGCAAGATTCATGGTGACTTCAAATAAAAAATCCCACAGCATCACATCTGTAATCCTAACACTCTGGGAGGCCTAGCTGGAAGAATCACTTGAGCTCAGGAGTTTGAGACCAGCCTAAGCAAAATGAGACCCCCATCTCTAAAAAAAAAATAGAAAAATTAGCTGGGCATAGTGGTGTGCACCTGTAGTCCCAGCTACTTGGGTGGCTGAGGCAGGAGGGTTGCTTTAGCCCATGAGTTTGAAGTTGCAGTGAGCTATGATGATGGCACTGCATTATGGCTGGAGTGATGGAGTGAGACTCTGTCTCAAAAACGAAACAAACAACCAACCAAAAAAACCCTACAGCAGTTGTACAAATAATAAAAAGAAGGAAATTAAAGCACACTACAAAGTAGATGACTTTTAACAAATGAAGACAGGAAGGAAGAAGGAAACATAGAATCATAAAACAACCAGAAATCAAATAACAACATGAGAGTAAGTGCTAATCTATCAATAATAACATTGAATGGGAATGGACTAAGCTGTCCAATCAAAAGACAGAGTGGCTGAATAGATTAAAAACAAAAAGCCAACTATATGTTGTCTGCAAGGAATACACTCCACCCATAAAGACACACATAGACTAAAAATAAAGGAAAAGAAAAGGGCATTCCATGTAAAAGGAAACCAAAAAAAAGCAGGAGTATCCATACTTATATAAACAGATTGCAAGAAAAAAACTGTAAAAAGAGGCAAAACAAGGTCATTATCTAATGATAAATGGATCAATTCAGCAAGAGGATATAATAGTTCTAATTATATATGCACCCAACACTGGAACACCCAGATATATAAAGCAAATATCATCAGCGCTAAAGAGAGAAATAGACCCCAACACGATAATCATCAGAGATCTCAACACTCTACTTTCGGCATTGGACAAATCATACGGACAAAAAATGAACAATGAAACATGGGAGTTAATCTGCACTATAGACCAAATGGATCTAATATTTACAGAACGTTTCATCCAACAGCTTCAGAATTCACATTCTTTCCCTCAGCACATGGATAGTTCTCAAGGATAGAGCATATATTAGGGTACAAAACAAGTCTCAAAAAATTCAAAAAAAATTGAAATCATATCAAGTATTTTCTCTGACTACAGTGGAATAAAACTAGAAATCAATAACAGAAGGAACACTGGAAAAAATAATTCTGTGCTTTGTATGGAACCAGAGAAGACCTCGTATAGCCAAATCAATCTTAAGTAAAAAGAACAAACTGGGAGGTATCAGTCTACCAGACTTCAAGCTGTACTACCAGGCTATAGTATCTAAAACAGCATGATACTGGCACAAGAACAGAGACGTTGACCTCTGGAACAGGACTGAGAATCCAGAGATGAAACCATCTGCATATGG
>NW_012141635.1:3062266-3064594 GCF_000956105.1 Propithecus coquereli
CCATCAAATTGGTACTAACTGATCAACACTAGGGTGATCACATGGCAGTTATACTCTCCAGGGATTTGGGAGATTTGGGGGGGTAAACCCACAACTAAAGGACACGGAGAGCATTGTAGGGGGGAAGGGCATGCCTGTAACCCTCGCTTCGGTGAGGCAAAGACATAAAGTGTAATCATAATGTTTGTACCCCCATAATTCCCTGAAATAAAAATAAATAAATAAATAGCAGGACGAAACAATGGAAAATACACACACACATGGAGATTAAACATGACCACTGAATCAATGAAAAGATTAAAAATGAAACTGAAAAATTTCTCAAAACAAAATGAAAACACAACATATCAAAACCTGTGGGATAAGTAAAAGTAGCAATAAGAGGAAAGTTTATAGCAATACTTGCCTACATCAAGCAAATAGAAAAGCTTCAGATAAACAGCCTAACAATGCACCTAAAAGAATCAGAAAAACAAGAGCAAACCGAACCCAAAATTAGTAGAAGAAAAAAAAACAATAAAGATCAGAGCTGAAATAAATAAAATTGAAAAGCAAAAAATACAAAATATTAACAAAACAAAAACATTTTTTGTTTGAAAAAAATATATAAAATTGACACACTTTTAGCCAGACTAAGAAAAAAGAGAGAAGACTCAAATAAATAAAATCATAAATGGAAAAGAAGACTTTGATACTGCAGAAATGCGAACGATTGCTAGAGACTACTATCAGCAACCATATACCGATAAATCGGAAAACCTAGAAGAAATGGATAAATTCCTAGACGCTTACAACTTACCAAGATTGAACCAGGAATAGATTCAAAACCTGAATAAACCAATAACAAGTAATGAGATAGCAGCAATAATAAGATGTCTCCCATCAGAGAAAAGCCTAAGTCCCGATGTTTTCACTCCTGAATTCCACCAAGCAATCAAAGAATTTATACCAATCCTACTTAAACCATTCCAAAAAAATCAAGGAGGAGGGGATGCTCCCAGACTCATTCTATGAAGCCTGATCAACCTGATACCAAAATCAAACAAAGACATAACAAAAAAAAGAGAGAGAGAGAGAGAGAGAGAGAAAACTATAAGCCAATATCTTTAAGGAACATAGATGTAATAATCCTGAACAAAATACTAACAAACTGAATTCAATGACATAGTAAAAATATTATTCATCATGATCAAGTGGGAGTCATCCTAGGGATTCAAATTTGGTTCAACAACACACAATTCAGTCAGTGTGATACATCGTATCAACAAAAGAAGAACAAAAAAATAATCATTTTAATTGATGCTGAAAGAGCATTTGATAATATTCAACATCCCTTCATGATAAAATTTCTCAAAAAACTTGGTGTAGAAAGAACGTACCTCAACACAATAAAACCCATGTATGACAGACCCAGAGCTAGTAACATATTCAACAGGAAAAAAAGTGAAATCGTTTCCTCTAAGATCTGGAACAGGATGAGGATTCCCACACTTGCCACTGTTATTCAACATAGTACTACAGGTTCTAGCTAAATCAATCAGATAAGAAAAAGAAATAAATGGCATCCAAATTGGAAGGAAGACGTCAAATTATTCTTGTTTGCAGAAAATGTCATGTTATATCTAGAGGAAACCTAAAGACTCTATAATAAAACTGTTAGAACTGATAAATAAATTCAGTAAAGTTGCAGAATACAAAATCAACATACAAAAATCAGTAGCATTTCTATATGCCAACAGTAAACAATCTGAAAAAGGGAACTCCATACAGTTTTACATAGAAGTTATACTAATTTACACTTATAACAATAGTGAATGTGTTCTCTTTTAACCACCCCTGTGCCAACATCTATTGAATTTTGACTTCTTAATAATGGTCATTATTAAAACATTGGTATAGTGATATTTCATTGTGATTTTAATTTGCATTTCCCTGATCATTAGTGATGTTGAGCATTTTTTCATGTTTCTTGGCCATTTGTATATTTTCTTTGAAAAAGTCTGTTCATATCTTTTGCCTACTTTTTAATGTTTTTTTTTTTCCTGCTAATTTGTTTGATTTCCTTACGTTAATAGATTCTGGAGAGTAGTCCTATGTCAGATATATAGTTTGCAAAGATTTTCTCCCATTCTCTACATTGTTTCTGTCGAGTACTCTATTGATTATTTCTTTTGCTGTGCAGAAATTTTTAGTTTGATTAAGATTCATTTATTTATTTTTGTTTTCATTGCATCTGTTTTTGGGGTTGTAGTCATAAATTCTTTGCCTAGGCCAATGTCCAGCAGACTTTTTCTTAGACTTTCTTCTAGAATTTTTATGGTTTCAGGA
>NW_012141635.1:3067889-3073200 GCF_000956105.1 Propithecus coquereli
CTGTGATTGCTTTTGAGGTCTTCTTCATAAATTCCTTCCCTGGGTCAAAGTCTGTAAGAGTTTTTCCAACTCTTTTACCAGACCTACAAAGAAGAACTGGTGCCTATCCTGTAGAAATTATTCCACAACATTGAGATGGAAAGAATCCTCAACACATTTTATGAAGCCATCATCACACTGATACCAAAGCCAGAAAAGGACTCAATAAAAAAGAAAACTACAGACCAATATCCCTTATGAATATAGATGCAAAAATTCTCAATAATATCCTAGCAAATTCGATTCAGCCGCTCATCAAAAAAATAATCAATCATGACCAAGTGGACTTTATCCTAGAGAGGCAAGGATGGTTTGACATATGCAAATATATAAATGTAATTCACCACATAAACAGAAGTAAAAACAAGGGCACATGATCCTCTCAGTAGACACAGAGAAAGCATTTGACAAAATTCAGCACCCTTTTATGGTAAGAATGCTTAACAAAATATGCATAGATGGGACATACCTCAAAATGATAAAAGCCATATGTGACAAACCCACAGCCAACATCATACTGAATAGGGAAAAATTTAAAGCATTCCCACTTACAACTGGACCCAGATGAGGCTGCCCTCATGTTTCCACTTCTATTCAACATCGTGCTGGAAGTTCTAGCTAAAGCAATTAGACAAGAGAAGGAAATGAAAGGCATCCAGGTTGGAGGCAGAAGAGGTCAAATTATTGCTTTTTGCTGACAATATGGTCTTATATATAGAAAACCCCAAGATTCTGCAAAGACACTAGTGGAATTGATAAATAAAGTCAGCAAAGTGTCAGGTTATGAAACCAATGTACACAAATTTGTAACATTCATATACGCCAACAACAGTCAAATTGAGAACCAAATCAAAGACTCAATACCTTTCACTATAGCAACAAAGAAAATAAAATACCTAGGAATGTATTTAACAAAGGAGGTGAAAGAACTCTACAGGAAGAACTGTTAATTTTTATCAGTGCTTTTAACAATGGACTGTATTGAAGCTTGGCTTTGAAATGAAAGTACATTTTATAATCTGCAAATAATACGGCATTGTCCATTAAATTTTGATTTATATTTTCATAATTATGTTACTTCTTGTTAGAGGTTTTCTCCATTTTTTTTAAATCCAGCTTCTCTATCTATTTCTCTATCCCTCTCTCTTCTGACTCCTTTGAAAAACCACTCAAACATTTACACAATTGCTTCCATTTGGCTCCAGACCCCCAATACAGAAGTAGGATATTTAAAAGATGTTTTGGAATTACTATGAAATGATGATATTGGACATCCCAATCAGAGAACATGCAGAACACTTTGTTTAGCGTCAAATTGTATCTCTTCAAATTCTGTTTAATATTTTATTTTCCTAAAAAAATTATCCTATAAAATTCAGCTGCCAGACTTTTTTCTAATTCTTTTAATCAATGGGATTATGGAAAAGATTCATCGCTTCTGCTGTCTGTTGTAATCTTCCCTTGTCTTAAATGGAAAAATCACAATTTTCAGCACTGTCTCATGCAGGACTTGAACTCATAAAAATCTATGATTTTGGTTTTCATTGTTTTTATATTTCTGTTTCACATAAATAGAGTTTTGTTATAAATAAGGCTGCCTTTTTCTGCATTTTTTCAATTATTAATCTGTGTTTTAGTAAGTGGATATAGCAAAAGGTGAACTGACACAACTCTCTTGATTGAGGTTCACAGTTCATCACATATTTTGTTTCTGAAGAGCACACTGAGATGCATGGATGTGTGTCAAGTCTATAATGCAGAATGCAAATCTTTATAGCAGACAAGTGTGATGAGGACTTGGAATGACACTGAATTCATATCTGCTTACATGTAAAATCTTTTCATTAGTCTTTTTTCTAGTTTTACTCTTTCTATGCTATTTGATTGAGTTTTAGAGTTTAGAATATAACATATACAAGTTGCAATTAATAGAATTTTGAAGAAATTTTTGAAAAATGATCGATCACCTGTGGATTAGTATACTTAATTTTCAATACCCCACTTATCCTGCTAGAATGTTTTCTTTGAAAATAGGTAATGACCCATGTAAAGATTTGTAACACATCTAAAGCTCACTCTGGACATTTTTATTACTACCCTCAAACTGCACAGTCTCCAGCACCTCCTTGCTGGCTCTTACATTGCAAAAGCCTCTATTTCCCTTACCCAGTGAAAATGTTAGTTACTTCACAGCCTGGGATTTTACATCACATTTTAAGCACATTAAAGTGACAGATATAAATAATTTAAAGGACCATAAATATGTGTTTACTGGATAAGTTAGTCTTAGAGAGACCAAAAAGTCTGTACTTGCATTTCCTATCTCTAAAAAACTCATTTTACAAAAGTAAATGTATTTTTGTGTATACTTTCTCCATTGATTATTGTTTCCTATTAAGTAACTCAATGGAACTCTTCCCATTTATAAGGGTTATGTGACCATTAATGTGGAATATTTGACAGGTGCTGAACATGTTAATCAAAATTATCACTGAAACAGCATTTTCCCCAAGCTGTAAAATACAGGACACAGAAAACCTGATTAGTCACTATGACAGAGTGAACATTTGAGAATTACTTTTCTTTGCATATCATGTTAAAAATCAATTAGATGGATGCATAGAGATCAATATTATTTAGTGTAGGAAAACAAAAGAGAGTACAGCTCTTCTAGCTACTGACCCCTAATTTTTTCTCTTTGGGCTGGCAATCTTAGGAGAAGGCACTTAGAAAAACATGTAATAAAGGTCAGCTTCAGCTGCAAGAATTGCCCTTTTGCTTCTTTTCAGAAGCATGATGCTATGAAATCCAACACACAGTGAAAAGGTACATCATTGGACTATCGTGGTATTTTATAAATAAAATTTGAAAATTGCTCTTTGACAATAAAGAGAAAAAAGTACTTTATTGTGCCCTTCCCTTTCCTCTTGCCTACAATTTATTATTATTTTTCTAGTTTTGTGGTTGCTTATAAAATGTCAAACCTGGCATTTGGCATTATTTTTAAGACCTATGAATGTCACATGGTAAGACATTGAATCTGTATTGAAAAGCTCCTTATACAAATTAATTCCATAATTTTATATGTTTTTGAGGCATGTTTTTGAGAACATTTTTCAACTTTATTATGAGGCATAGTTTTATGAAACATTATACAGGAAGTAAATTTATTCCTTTTCAGTAAGAAGTGGCCTTATAAGAAATTATACAGAAAGGATTTCCTTGGTGTTTTGAGGAAAGCTTAGTATTTAAATTTTAAATCATTCTTTGACAGTTGCCTTTTGAGTTGATTTTAGAGTGATATGTTCTTTTGATCAAAGATACTATAAATTATTTTTAAAAACTAAGTCCAGAAAATAATCTAATAAACAAAAACACCTTTTCCTTCAATAGTATCATACTAAAAAGCTGCCAAGGCCAGTTATCTTTTTTTGACATTATCTCACTTGTCTATAGTCCTATCTGTTCGTTTTCTAAGAATGTTTTTGTTGTTGTTGTTGTTTTAAAAAGATCTCAACCCAATGTAACTCTCTAGGAAACATCCCTATCCTTATGGATCATGTGGTGCTATCTTGTTACATAGTCTTACAACACTATGTACACTATCTTCATAATACTTACCATAGGTTGTATCTCAATTTATTTTTGTGATTATTAGATATATGTCTGATTCTTCACTAAGATGAAAATATCATGAAAGAATGACTGAGTCTAATTGCGTTTACCATAATCTTTTCCATTACCAAGCACACTGTCAATGATGCATTAATAAACAAAATATCAAACTCTTACATCTAATGTGAAAAGTCTCTATGTTCAGAAATCAGACTCACCTTCCCACATAAATATTAACGTTACATGTTTCAGTGGACTAGTCCATAAAATATAGAAACATTTATATTTCACTGGTTATCATAATATTCAACACTAATTTTTATTGGTTCTTTCATTGGTTGCTTAGCAACACTTTAATTTATATCTAACCATTAATTTTCATAAATATTATCTCTCACGCCATGTATTTATTCTTAAATATCCTTTTCCTACCGTTTCTAGACTATTCAATCATTTAATAGTTATTTATTGTATATCTGTTATCTACTAAATATTGGGATATTTATTGGCAAAATGAAGTTATAAAATAAAGATAACTATTTCTCCCAAAGTTAGCAGAGAAACATGTCAGTTATTATATTAATATTATGATAAATGCTATTGTAGTGTTTGTCAAAGGGCATTATAAAGTAGAGCAATAACATTTATATGAGAATGAAATTCAGGGAAATCTTCCAATATGATAATATATTAATTATGACTGTAGTGAAGGATAGAAATAGTCAAGAGTTGGACGAAGAAATAGTAGAACTGGGAATGGGCAGCATTATGAAAGACCTATTGGGAAGGCCATTAGGCAACAGATAATTTTTCTCCACACAAAGAAAATAACTGACTTTCAAAATCATCTCTACCTTCCTCACTTTCACTCCTTGGGACTTAAACTGTTATCAGGTCTTATGCTTCTTCAGTAGATTACACATATTCTCCTTCTCTTTATTACCTCAGTCAATTGATTGGTTTACATCTCTTTTGCTCCAAAAACTAATAACCATTTACCTATTCTTTCTGCCTTGTATCTTGAGCACCCAACCATCCTACAATTTCCATATTGCCTCCTCAGAATTATGTTCTCAATCATCATCCTTCCATATTGTATTCTAAAGCACTTTGCATGCCTTTTTAGACAGAAAGACAATAGTCTTTTCCACTAAGAAAGGATAGCATGATTGTATTCCGCTTAAGACTGTTGAAAATGGTAGATGAAAATGTTGATGTGGTTTGTTTTTGTTGAGTAGGAAAGTATGTAGTTGAGAGAGTCTGATGAGAAAGGTGAATGTTTGAAGAATTTACCAGTGAAATAGAACTAGGAAGATATCGAACTACTACTGTTGGTCAACACTGAGGGCATAAACATGAATTGACATTAGGAATTTACAGTGGCCAAATTCACATTATCTTTGTTTCGCTAGGAATTTTTGGCAATTTCCATTAAGAATCAAAGAAAAAAAAAACACAAGGAGAAAAAAAATAATGGCCACATTAATCCAAGTTTTGAGTCAAAGAAGCAAGACAATTAAGCCAACGGTTGTGAAACAAAGAGATGTTCTCAACTCAAGAAATGATACCAGGAGGCTGCTGCTGGTTATAAATGATGGCATGTCCACACTTAATATCTCATCATCCACAAAGACATGTGGATTTTATTTAATTTATC
>NW_012141635.1:3074140-3075183 GCF_000956105.1 Propithecus coquereli
CAGAATAGAAACTGATTGGACAGGGGAAGAGTGGATGCAGACGTATTCGTTAGAAGACTAATACATAAAAATAGACATATTCGATTAATCTATGCCCAACTGGCTTATGTTCAAATGATTTATGTTAAGTTAGACTAGCTTGGTAGGGCAGGTAAAGAAGATTTCAAAGATTCTGAATTTATTTAAAAGTTAAAATCAGCAAAACATTTATGTGGGGATAAGTTTAGGGAATGTATCAAGAATTCAATTTCAGGCTGCACCTCTGTCTTCAGTCTCTCTCACTGCTACCACTGTTAAATTCTAAAATACTACTAAGATTTGGAAGTTTCTGTACAAAACAATCATTGAAAAATTTTTCTGAAGTATTTATAGCTAAAATACCTAAAACATTAGAACGCTTTCTGGTGTTTTTTATCACTTCCTGACATGCCCTCTTCTGTAATTACACTGAGCTAGTTGGCTTTTCTCCTAGGCATTACGTATTTGTTCATCCCTGTGTCTTAGCTTATGCTGCCCTTTATCGCCTTCACCCTTCCTCATCGCTTATAGCTATCAAGGCCCTAATGCCTGGCTCACATATCAACTTTAATCCTGACTCACTTACAGAAAACATGGCGTCAGCACCACACTTCCATTCTTATGCACTCATGCCATTTTATAGCATCAGAGAAGCAGGGGGTTTTTTGTGTGTAGTATAGCTTGGTGTGTAACTCTCTGATGAGTCTTTCAATTCTACCATAAATCATGACATCTAAAAGAATTAGGACAGTTTTCCTTCATCAATAAATAAAATCAGTGGGCTATTCATATGTGTCATTTGTGTATGCAGCTCTCTGTTATTCATTTAAATACGTTATTACTAATGCAATTTATATTATATAATTCCTACTTCAAAAATAAGGATATTGGCCGGGCATGGTGGCTCACTCCTGTAATCCTAGCACTTTGGGAGGCCGAGGCGGGTAGATCCTTTGAGCTCAGGAGTTCGAGACCAGTCTAAGCAACAGGGAGACCCCGTCTCTACTAAAAATAGAAAGAAATTA
>NW_012141635.1:3075435-3077769 GCF_000956105.1 Propithecus coquereli
CAGTTACTATTTTAGTCACTGCACATAACAGATTTGTGACAAGCTGCAATAGGAAGGAGTTAAAATATAAATAATTTTGGAGAAATCAGAATTTTAAAAAATGTGTATAGATTTGTGTTTAATCAAAATTTAAGATTGTTTTATATTCTATTATTTCTACTTATCATTTATAAACTAATGTGTGTTGAATATTTAAATCAGATCCCAAATGTTATATTTATGTTATAACATAGAGATATGATCTAAGTTTTGAGATTAGAACTGCCATATAAATGTACTGTGTTTTCATCTAATACTAAACATAACTTATGTTATCAAACTAGTAATGAACTTTAAAAATATAAATCTATCATTTTATCCATTATTGGTATCATACAAGTATGTACTGTGAAATACATGCTAAGTTTATTTCTTCAGTGCATTAATGACTCAGTATAGGTATAAAAGTATTTTCATATTTAGTATTTAATACATGTACTTAAAACAAAGTTTTGCTTAAAAGTCAGTGTGTTTTAAAAGTAGTTTAATGTTTAAAATATTTTTTGTGTAGGATCCTTATGAAAAATTTTAGTAATGGAGACTATTCCGTTAGAACTATATCTCCCAGAAGATGATATATCTGATAGCTATTAAGAGGAGATGATATCCACTAATGATGTGGGGTTTGGCATTCAGTTGTTTTTTATTGTAGTTTTTAATGTCTTTGATTGTCTTTTTATTTTATTTTTTTGTTTATTTCAGAGTATTACGGGGGTATAAACATTTTGGTTATGTGATTTGCTTTTGTACAGTTTGAGCCAAAGTTATGTGTGTCTATCACCCAGATAGTGTGTGCATTGTACCTATTAGGTGTTAATTTACCCATCCTGCCCTCCTCTCTTCCACCTGCTTGATTTTTGTTGAACTTTACTACCATATGTGCACTTGAGTGTTGATCTATTAGTGCCAATTTAGTAGTTAGTATATGTGGTGTTTGTTCTTCCATTCTTGTGATACTTCACTTAAAAAGATGGTTTCTAGTTCCATTGAAGTCGTTACAAAAGGTATTAGTTATTTTTTGTGGCTGAGTAATACTCCACAGTATACATATACCACATTTTATTAATCCACTCATGTATTGATGGGCACTTGGGTTGTTTCCACATCTTGGCTATTGTGAATTTTGCTGCTATAAACATTCAAATGCAAGTGTCTTTTTTAATAAAATTTCTTTTTTTCCTTTAGGTAAATACCTAGTAGTGGGATTGCTGAACCAAATGGTAGATCTACTTTTAGTTCTTTGAGATATCTCCACACTACTTTCCATAGAGGTTCTACTAGTTTGCAGTCCCACCAATGGTGTGTAAGTGTTCCTTTCTCTCCCCATCCATGCCAGCATATGTTGTTTTGGGACTTTTTTTATAAAAGCCATTCTCACTGGAGTTAGATTTTATCTCTCTTGATTTGCATTTCCCTGATGATTAGAGACATTCAAGATTATTTTAATGTCTTTGTCTTATGTTTGTCTGTATAAAGGCTTTAATAATAGACTCATTCTATTCTTAGTGAAGCAATTAATAAGTTAGCAATTAATTAAGAGGAACAGCCACTAGTTACCTGATTAATAGAAGCTAGCACTGAGGAGCAAATAACTAAGATGGAATACAAGTAGAAAGGAAAGAGGTGAGAAGGGGAAAAAAAAAGCTAAAAAGAAGAAAAAATGATAGGAATGAATATATCTGAGTTTTCAAGAGAAAACCAAATAACAGAGAAGAGGAAAAAAAAGAGAGAGACACAAAAGGAGACCATTTGATGATAACTATTGACAAAAGTAAGAACCTATAAATCGGACCAAGACAGACTTAACATTCCTCTCAGCTTGACTAAGCTTTAGGCAGGTAGTTCCTTAACTATA
This sequence comes from Propithecus coquereli, assembly GCF_000956105.1. Classification (NCBI taxonomy): domain Eukaryota; kingdom Metazoa; phylum Chordata; class Mammalia; order Primates; family Indriidae; genus Propithecus; species Propithecus coquereli. The sequence continues at coordinate 3,077,330 of NW_012141635.1, forward strand.
GGCTCCTGACTTCCCTCTTCTTAGAGCCTATAAATTTGAAATTGTAGATTTTGTTCTGTCCTTTGAGAGGTAAATCTCTCCCCAGCCTCTTGCCAGTTTTATATGTTTTTCTCAAGGAACTGGGAGAACCATGCCTTTTAAATGTAATCAAAATGACAAATATTGCCCCTATCTCATAGTCTTTATAGAAGGGTAGGAACCAAACTTCCATAAGTACCAATTCACAAACACAGATGGCTTAATCACATTGAGCAATCTCTCTCCTAATGTCCCCAGTATTTTTCCATTAGCTCCTACCTTTCCTTTCAGGGGAATTGAGTTCAGTCTCTCTTTCCTATTGCAGTACTTTTGACCCTTATTGTAATAGTCGTAATAGTCTTGAGTAAGGCCTTCCTTGTGTGTTTAACTTGTCTAGTGCAAATTTTCTTTGACAAATCTTA
>NW_012141635.1:3081999-3083026 GCF_000956105.1 Propithecus coquereli
TACACCATCTAAGACTTTCAGGCTATAAAGGAGAATACCTGGCTTCAAACTTTAAGGGGCCAATCTGACTCTCTTTTTAGGGACTAATACAACTGTTATCTTTACATTGAAGCCAGTGCTCAATTACCATTCCTAAAATTAAAATTTTAAGGTCCTTAAGAATTTTGCTAAATCTACTCTGTTTCTGCTCTATAAACAGAACAACAAAGCTTTGATGACATTACATCTGTTTGCAGCATTGTTTCCTGAATATTTTAAGTCCACTGTTGGATCTACTCAGAAAAAAAAAAGAATGGTTTCAAAATATAACTGCTCATTTACAATGAAGCTAATCATTCAGAGCTCTGATGAAGATGTACAAGATTATTGTTTTTCTGACTGCTAACATGACATTCATTCTGCAGCCCATGGATCAAGGAGTAATTTCAACTTTCAAGTCTTGGTATTTAAAAAATGCATTTCATAAGTCTAGAGGTGCCATAGACAGTGATTCTTCTGATCGACCTGGGCAAAAATATATTTAAAATCTGCTGGAAAGCATTCATCATTCCAGATGACATTAAGAACATTTGTGATTCATGGGAAGAAGTCAGAATGTCAACATGAACAGTAGATTAGAAGAAGTTGATTTCGACCCTCATGGATGACTTTGAGGGGCTCCAGAACTTAGTGGAGGGAGTAACTGCAGAGGGAGGGACATAGGAAGAGAACTGGAATTAGAAATGGTGCCTAAATGTGACTAAACTGCTGCAATCTCATGATGAAACAAACGAATTAGGACTTACTTCTGACACATCAGCAAAGAAGAGGTTTCTTGAGATGGAATCTATTCCCGGTGAAAATACTGTAAGCGTTGTTGAAGGGACAACAAAGGATTTAGAATATTCCGTACACTTAGTTGATAGCAGCAGAGGATTGACTCCAATTTTGACAGAAGTTCTACTGTGAGTAAAACATTATCAAATAGCATTGCATGCTACAGTAAAAAATCTATCATGAACTGAAGAATCAATTGATTTAGCAAACT
>NW_012141635.1:3083076-3085229 GCF_000956105.1 Propithecus coquereli
TTGTCAAAAGAAAGAAAAAACTTTAAACAAATTAAATTTAACAGAGTTTAGTTGCACAAAGAATGACTTGCCAAACGAGCAGCCTCTAGAAGCAGAACAGATTCAGAGTGACTTTGGGGCTGCCACGTGGTTGAACTTTTATGGACAGAAAAGGGGAAATGATACACAGAAAACAAAAGGGAGGTGCAGAGACAGCTGATGGGCCACATTGCTTCTGTGATTAGCGGAGACTCAGTTATTTGTTACAAAATCAACTTCTGACATCAAAATTTCAGTTTGTTTAAATACTTATTTAGGTTGCAGTTCATTACACAGGACTCATGTGGAGACTTCTAACGCCCAAACGTAGTCTGATTTAACACTCGTCTTACCAACTTTCACTGACTTCTTAATCAATCACATATTAAATTTATTCTATTCAATCTACCCTTGATACAATTTGAACTTTGTTCTAATGATGTTTTTTTTTCATTTTTGAAAATGTATTCAACTGATTTTTTCGTCTTTCTTTAATAATGTTCCAGCATATGCTATAAAATGCTTCAGTGTAACATAGACAAATACTGTTGACCATTCTACACAGTTTACTTTAATTGATCTATCTATTTTAGGAATTAATTTCATTGTTAATAACTTTATATTTTATTATATTTTTAAAACTTTCCCCTGGATTTTATGTTATTATGCCTTAACACAAAATCAAACTGGTCACAGAAAATTTAAATAATAATTCAAATATGATTATTGTTAATTTTATGGAATTACATTGACTTCATGATCAAAATATTATTTTCTATGAATTTGCACTCTTTGTGAGAATAGCTGGAAGAAAAACAATTGTCACTCATAAATTTGAAATATAAAAGCTAAGGTGTCTGTGGAAAAAACAGAGAAAACTTTAGATACTCTGGAAACTTTATTGAGATATTCATATGACATAATCAAAAGTTGATATAATAATAATAGTTATTAACATACTGATTAATCACAATAAGAGGCTCACTCTGTGCCGAGAACATTTTTAAGTGCTCAACATAGTTCAACTCATTTAATCCTCTAAATAATAAATAACACTATAGATTACTCTTCCCCAATGTGCCAGTATTGAGAGGTGGGACCTTTAAGAGGTGATTGGGTCGTGAGGGCTCTGCCTTCATAAATGGATTAATCCACTTAATGAATAACGAATCAGTGCATTATTACAGGAGTGGGACAAGAGGCTTCATAAGGAGAGGAAGAGAGACCTGGGCTAGAATGCTCAGCCCCCCTCTTCATGCGGTGCCCTGTCCCACTTCAGGACTTTCCAGAAAGTCCCAATCAGCAAGAAGACTCTCACTAGATGTGGCCACTTGACCTTGGACCTCTCAGCTTTCATAACTGTAAGAAATAAATTTCTTTTCTTTATAAATTGCCCATTTTAGGTATTCTAAGCAATAGAAAATTGACTAAGACAGGTACTGTGGAATAACTTTGTATTTATATAGTAATAACATGAAAAACAACTCTATTATAAAAATGTTTTGGCCCTTAAGTATAAATGTATTGTGTGTATATACAATATAATTAGTCAAGTATGATTAAGTTGAATGTTTCTATTAATATTTTTCATTTTTACAATATTGAAATAAAAGTTCCAAATAAAGTCATAGACTGGGCAGTAGTTGTCTCTTAAAAAGCAAGGCACTATGGTAATATCTCAGAATTTATTCTCCAATAAGAACACTGTTCAAGTGCAGACATACTTTATTTTATCGTGATTGGCTTTATTGTACATCAAAGATATTGTGTTTTATAAATTGAAAGTTTGTGACAACCTTGGATTGAACAAATTTACTGGCACCATGTTTCCAATAGCCTGTGCCACTTCATGTCTCTATGTCACATTTTGGTAATTCTCAAAATGTTTCAAACTTTTTCATTGCTATCATATCTGTTATGGAGATCTATGATCAGTGGTCTTTGATGTTCCTGTTGTTTTGAGGTGCCACAAACAATGCCCATGGAAAACTTAAACTTAATTGACAAACAAATGTGTGTGTTCTGATTGCTCCACCAACTGATAGGAGATGACTCTCCCATCTCTTTCCCTGTCCTAAGGCCTCCTTATCTTCTGAGACATAACAATATAGAAATTAAGTCAATTAATAACCCTA
>NW_012141635.1:3089394-3091751 GCF_000956105.1 Propithecus coquereli
CCCAAAGGCAATCACAGCAACAACAAAAATAAATAAATGGGGCCTGATCAAATTAAAAAGCTTTTGCACAGCCAAGGAAACTATATGAGAGCAAACAGACAATCTACAGAATGGAAGGTGTGCATATATGCCTATATAAAGAAATCTGTGACATTGCTTATTTAAAGGAAAGGTTGAAATAAAGTATAGAAACAAATTTTGATTTCAGGTTCTTTTGTTTGTTTGTTTGTTTGTTTGTTTTATTTTGGAGACAGGGTCTCACTTTGTAGCCCAGGCTAGAGTGCAGTGGCTGGATCATGGCTCTCTGCAATCTTGAACTCCTGGGCTCAAGAGATCCTTCCACCTAGGCCTCCAAAAGTGCTGAGATTATAGGAGTGTGCCACCACATGTAGCTAGTAATATTTTGAAACAGGGCTTAAAGGTTGGCATTAATGTATCTTCTCCAGTATGACACCTATGTTTATATGTGTGTAGTAAGGAATTTAACCTTATCCAAAAAGAGGTCTGTCCTTTACCCTTGGGTTCTGAGAGGTAACCTCTAAGCTTTTGAAATGTCATGGTTGTTAGACTGTTTTTGTTTGCCTGAGTGCTTGGATCACCCGAATATTCTAACAATGTGATTTTGGGTAGGACTGGCCATACACAACAGTTTAACAATATCATTTAAGATTTATGGTGGGGGCTTTGGGTCACATGGTATCAGCTTGAATTTTAAAGGGAAGAGAGGCTGAGATCAGTCACTTCAGAATTCTACCATTTCTATGAGATGGAGCTCCAACAAGGACTCCAAAAGCCAAGTTTTAGATAAATTGCACTCTTTGACAATACTCCATGCACGTGGACATTATCACATATCAATCCCAGGAACATAATGTTGTCTGTTGTCCGTTATTCCACAGAGAAAACCAAAAAAAGAAAAAAAGAAATCCACTAGAAGATACACGTTTGAAAATTTCTCAGACTCTGCCCTATATGCCCCTTCCCTTGCCTGACTTTAACTCTTATCTTTTAGTAGTAATAAATCATAACCATGAGTGTAACAGCTTTCAGTGTGTCTTGTGAATCCTAGTGAATTATCAAAGTTAAGGGTAGTCTAGGGTATGCCCAAACCTGTAGTTGGTGTCAGAAGTGAAAGCAATCTTTGAACTGTTCTTTAACTTTGCAATATGTCAGTTGTATTTATTTAAATATCTGGTAGTAAACATAACCACCAAGACCATTCAAGTTTTCTACTCTGTGGTATAAATGAGTAAGATATTCAACAAACCTATTTGTTTCCCTGCCTGTCTGTTAAACATTTCCCAGCATGCTTGGAAAATGGAGACTAATTATGTGGTTGGTTCTTACCACTGGACTATGAGCAGAAGTTAGACATAATATCAAGGTTTAGACAGTTAAAAATGCAAGTGCCCTCTTCAAAGTCCTTTTCATTTTATACTCAGCTATCAGCTGGATGCAACCAAGGCGGCCTTAAAAATACATATAGAAGATCCTGTATGTTACAAGTGGCAGTATGAAAATTACATACTATCTGGGCCACAACTATCTAATAGGCAATGACTATGATGTGAGTGAAAAATATGTCTTTATTTTGTTAAATATGTATTGTGGGTCTGTTTGCTACCAAGCATAATGTAGCCTAGTCTGACTAATTGATCCATATCCATTCTTAATCAACATAGAGAGGATGATCGAACTCTCTGCTTCTTATTTAAAAGTTAAAGGAAAGGTATACTCAGTGGCTTAGCTTGCATAGGGGAATGCCTCCCTCACTTCCCACCCTCTGGAAAAAGAATGCCTATGTTAGGTGGTACTAACATGGAGGACCACACAGTAACTGTACAGATGAGAGAAGAGGAATGCTTTAAAAACTGGCTGCTGGACATCTAATCCTCTTTGTGTCCATTATAGTGAAGCTTGGAACTTCAAGCTTGTTTCTAAGATTTGTTGCTACTAAAATTTGTATGGGGTGACTGTTCCTTTTATTAGTATACAAAATAAGCAAGATATTAATCCAAGATATAGGCTTAAATTTATTGTAATGGTGAATATTACATGTGTGTGTGTCTATGTCTGTGTCTGTGTCTGTATGTGTGTGTATAAGCATCAAACTTTGGTCACCTATGTGTTGATTCTCTCCTATTTTACCTGCATTGATTGCTTGCAATCGCATATATGTAGAAGTTAAATGAAACCAAAAACAAAAGCCATGATTGATCCAATCAGTCTACTCAGTCTGTATGAGGCACTTTAGAGCTAAGTAGGATTTTCAAATTTAATTAAATCCAGCAGTTTTGTATACTTTAAGTTTTGCATTTACACAATGCCCTACCTATGCTCTTAATTTTCCTCCCCTC
>NW_012141635.1:3092632-3106773 GCF_000956105.1 Propithecus coquereli
GTTTGAATTCTCTATGAAAAATAGCTACCATGTCCTGATGGATTATTTTCATAATTTATTCATTCATCCACTCTCCTCAGGCTTCCATAACATAATATCACTGATTGTGTGGCTTAAACAATAGATATTTATTTTCTCACAGTTCTGGAGGCAAGAAGTCCCAGATCAAGGTGTAGGAAAATTAAATTTCTGGCAAAGGCTCACTTCCTATCTTGTAGACAGCTGCCTTCTCACAGTATCCTTATGCCCTTTCCTCTGTGTCCTTGAGAAGAGAGATAGAGAGCTCTGCCGTCTCTTCCTCTTCTTATAAGCACACATGTCCTACGGGGTCAGGGCCCCACTGTGATAACCTTATGTAACTTTAATTTTTTAAATGATCCATTTCCAAATATAGTCACATTTGGGGTTAGAGCTTCAACATATGGATTGTGGGAAAAAAACAATTCAGTCCATAACATCCATTTAATATTTATGAACACCTAATATATGCTAAGCTGTGTGTTAGATGTTAGAAATATAGATGTAAAAATTCTGTTTTCATGCAGTTTATACTTTTCTAAAGAAGACATATTAACAAATGATAACTAATACATGTGTATATAGAAAATTCTGACTGAATTGAAGGTCAAGGAAGATTTCTACAAGGATAAGACCGGGAAAACAAAGAGCTTGGAAAACTGTAAATCTTTAAATCTTTGATGAAGAAGACAACGTGAGTGAGGCAAAGCCGTGTTATTTGAGGCTGGAAAGGTAGGCAAAAGCCAGACGGTACAGAGTCCCATAGGCTCTGGTAAAGAATGTGCATTTCGTCCTAAGTCTAGTGAGAAGTCTTTAGAGGGTGTACATAGTAAACGTGCATACTCTAGTTAATATTTTAAACAGATTTTTTCTGACTAGAATGTAAGAATGAATTGAAAAGTGCCAAGAGAGGAATCTGAGAAACCAGTTAGGCAGATATGTAAGTACTAAAGGTAGGGGAAAACTGTGGCATGGATAGTTCAGTGAGTTAATTTAAGCACCTTTAGAAGCAAAATCAATTAAAACATATTGAATACAGGGATTGAGAAAGTTGGATGTGGCAAAGGTGATGCCCAGATTTCTACAATGATCTACAGGGTGGATGGAGGTGTCCTTTGCCAATAGTGAACTCACTGGCAGAAAAACAGTTTGGAGGAAAAGAAAAGAACTCACTCTGTACATGTAGTTTAAGGTGCCTCTGAAACATATCAGTAAATATACTGTGTAAGCAATTAAATATACACGTAAGACTCAGAAGAGTTGGGGGCTAGACACCTAGATTTGAAAATCATATTAAAGATGCATTTAAATCCGAGCAAGTTATATGAGAATACTTCAGGGGAAAGAGTGACAAGAACAGGAGGCCTCGAACTCAACCTTCAATAGCTCCAATGTTTAGAAAACAGGAGGAGGAGTCAGAAAGATAGGAGAAAAAACATCATAATGTGTTGTCATGAAAGCCAAAAAGGGGAATTTTAAATTTTATTGTTTTCCTCTGAGAGTCCAGTCAAATAAATTATTATCTTCATTTATCAACAGGTAGCAACACAAAACTATGGATACTACATAATTTGTCTCATTTATTTTATTGACAGCCCTCTTAAGCGTAAGAAAGTAATCTTACTTGCTTGTCCCAGAGAGTAAATGGCAGATCTAAAATTCAAAATTCGCTCTGCATTGTCTTCTTCTAAAGTCCTTACTCCTGACCAATACTATATCCTGGCAAAATGATGGAAGTTTAAATCATATTATATCCAAATATCTGCTACATTTTAAGGATTGCAGGATTGAAGAAAAAAAAACTATATCAAATAATTTTAGAAAACCGAAAAACAAGCTACAAAGAAAAATAATACATTGTCCTGTTCATTGTCTATGCCAGCTTTTTAGTTGTGTCTTCTTGCAGGTTGCATTGGGAAATAGCTTTGCCATCTTATGCACGTCTTCGATTTTAGAGTTTTGACAGCTCAAGCATACATGAAATGATAAAAAATCTTCTCTAAAAATGTCATTTTGAATGTGAAGTGAAATTTCTATTGCTAAATTATCACATTAATGCCATTAAGGTGTTCTAACAATTAGGTCTATAGATTGTTCTGTTAAGAATGAGAAAATGTTATTTCTCAATTATTTTCAATTTCCCACCATTGTTCTGCATCAAGCTGCTTTGTGTTTATAAAAACAGGAATGAAAATTTTTTTCTCAAAACTATTGTCAGTTTTCTTCAAAGGCCCTACTTACTTTAAATTAGATTTGTGGGAATGTCAGAACTTGTCAATGACATTTTGTAGTTAGCATATTTTCTGTAACTTAAATAAAAATTATGTCTCTGCAATATACCAACTGCCTTTAAAAAATTTCATTTGATGATACAACCAGATAATAGTGCAAGTTGTACATTTTATTATTACTAGACATACAGACTTTAGGAAACTGAAGTTCATTCGCTGTATTTTCAGGGAATACTTATTTCAGCATACTAATAGTAAAATGTTACAAAGCCAGCTCTAAGTTTAAATCTTATCTCTAATGCTATAGCTCCTTTTCTTCCTCTGGAAAATGGGGATAATAAGTCCAAGATCATATGGCTATTCTGAGGCTTGAAAGATATCAACCTCCCCCCCATTAAACACGCACAGCACAGAGCATGCCAAAGAAATAACAAAGAGGCAGGTGATTACAATTAAGCAAATAGGTAAATGAGATAATTGCACATTTTCCATTTCTGGGTCTAAAATATAAATTAATTCAGTATGACTGGGCAGCAAGGAAATTATTTTAATTGATCGAAGAAGAAGGTCTCTCACTAGAGGCGACATTTTTGCTGAGGAGAGTATAGAGAGGGGAATGTAGAGAGTTACTGAGTAGTGAGAAAAAGAAGAATATAATTACAAAGCTCCTGGTGAGTGGCAGGGCCAACAAACTTAGAATGTGTAATAGCATTTCAAGTATTCATACTTTATAAGTTGTGTTCATATGCTAAAGTATTAATATATCTAATCCACAAAACTGTAAGCTTTGTCCAAATAAATTCTTCCCCATGGATGTAGGTTATGTAAAGTAAGTGGATAGTTGGATTTAATTATTGTTGTTTCTTCCTTAAGGGAACATAGAGTGGAAAGGTAAAAGTGAAGGCCATTTAAGAGTGTTTGCAAAGGAATGGTACAACTGGTGAACGAAGGACATGACGGACTTGAGGAATCATGAAGAGTAGATGTCAAAGTATAAACAGTTTTCGTGACGTGAAAGAGTTATTTTGCAAAGCATGTTTGAGTAATTGAATCGTATTCTAAGAATAAAAATGTGCCTAATAACACAGTGACCATCTAATTCAAGTTGTGTTTTGGTGAATTGAATTATAAAACTTGTATATACAAAAAACAAAAGGAATAAATACCTTTTCAATATTACATCTTACCATGTTAGAAAGAAAGACACACACATGCTCAAATGTGTGCATGCACGCACACACACACACACACACACACACACACACACATAGTCTCAAATTGGTAACCAATTGCCAAATAACATTTGGAAAATTAAAAGGATACAAGATCATTCTGGGATTGAAAGGCAGGGAAGAGAGGATGTTTGGAAATGGAAAAGATGTGTTGTTTGACTTGTATGTTAGCGTTCTCTGTAGAAACAGAATCAGTAAGATAGACAATCAGTAGATAGGTAGATGATAGATAGATAGATAAGTAGATAGATAGATAGATAGATAGATAGATAGATAATGAGGAGATTTATAATGGGGGTTGGCTCACCCAACTATGGAGGCTGAGAAATCCTAAGATTTGCTCATGAGCAAGCTGGAGAACCGGGAAAGCTGGTTGTGCAATTCAGTTTGAGTCTGAAATTCCAAGAATCATGAACTCAGATGCCTGAGAGCAGGAGAAAATTGATATCTCAGCTCAAGGAGAGAAAATGACTTTGCCCTTCTATTACCTTTTTGTTCTCTCCAGGCCCTCAGTAACCGGATGGTGGCTTCCCACATTGGTGAGAGTGATCTTTACTCAGACTACTGATTCAAATGCTAACATCCTGTGGAAACACCCTCACAGACACACACAGAAATAATATTTTACCAGTTATCTGGGCATCTCTTACCCCACTCAAGTTGACACATAGATTGAACATCATACCTACATGTAATTTTGCATCTCTCGTAGGTTTACTACTGAATTCAACCACTTCCTTATTCAGCAGTCTGCTTCTCCGCTAGAGAATGCACAAAATATTTCTGCTTCTATTCATCTGGAAACTCTGAGAGTCTTAGAAAGGTGAGAGATAAAAATAATACAATAAAAATGTTTGAAAATGTATGTGATAAAAGCTGGGAAATAACTGATAATGTTTAAAAGGGGGGAAAGAAAAATTGACAGAAAAAAGGTGAGGAAAGGGAAAAGAAAATAATATGATAAAGGCATGAGAAAGAAATTTTTAAACTTTAGAGAAGAAGAGTGAAAAAAGCTAATATACATTAGATAAACATAAGTAAAAATAAGAAAATCTGCTACTGCAAAAGTGAAAGATTTATTCAAGTGAGCATTTTTCTTTCTGCCTAAAAGATCAAAGGTTGTTTTTATAGTTTAGAAAATAGACCAGTATGAGTAATAGGGTTAAGTGTCTTAGAAACAAGGACATTCTTCTGTGGTATTACATGGATTGGAATTTTGTGCAAGAGATATTAAACACACATACTCACATGCACATACATAAAAACATTTTTTAATCTTAGTTTAAATTGCTAATGAAAGCTCAGCTGCTATGACCTCATCTAATGTAGTAGTACTTACAACATCAGAAAAGTCTTATGTCGGTTGTTATTTTAAAGTCCACTCTGACCTTAGCTGCTTAGATTTTATTTAGTATAAAGAGAGCTTGTCAATTGGGGGATGGCTAGATTTGTTTCATGTTAAAAACAAGTATCACCTCAAAATGACATTTCTTGTTTCCTTTGACCCATTCTCCTTTTCTTTCTCAAAACCACAAAAATCAAAAGAAACACTGAAATTGCCCTCCTTTGTGTTTTCTCACTTGCAGTCTGAGTACTGTTCAAAACAGTGACCTTGGAATTCTAAAATGTCTAAAATTATTTGGAGAAACTTTCCATCTGCTGTTGCTCTGTATGTTTTCAGACCAACATGTTGCAGATGGAATCTTGAGCTAATTGAAAAACTCTGCAGGTTCAATATTTTGTGTAATGAACTAAATTAAATGGCCCATTACAACGATCAGACTGAATATAGTTTGGTACCAGAAATTGACAAGTGTGCCTTACTGATTCTCTAAAACTAAGTACACACAAGCCAAATACTGTATGTGTTGAAGTTGATTTTAATGACAATTACAATCCCTCCCTTGTTACATGATATTTCACCTGTGGAGAAGGTGAATTAGTAATCCTTTTATGTAATTTGAAGTGTAAGACAAAAATCTCTTCCCCTAAAATATCACTGGAAGTTTGTCATAAGGAATTCATTTTCAATTTACACGTATCTCAATTATTCATTCCTTTATTGTTTTATTCAGCAACTACGACTTAAGTTTCTACTATAAAACCTAGTATCCCTTAGATCCTGGAAATGTGGCACTGTGAACGAATATTGCAGAGCTTATATTTACACATGCAAGTCGATTTGAACAGGAGAACATCATTACTTGGTGCTGGTAAGAAAATTTCCACAAGTTACTTCTTCATGACAATAAAGAAAACGAGGGTAAAGACGCCCCAGGAACCAGCACAGATCAGGTGATCAGTGATGAGGTGGCACTTGTGAGATTTTTATTGGTCTGCAAGTTTTTCTCAAAACTGTATCCATGTGACATCATTACTCTTCTAAATATCTATCTATCCATCTATCTATCATCCATCTCTCCTTAAGTCATTGTTGTACCTCTCCAGAGCGACAACAAAATGTAGAAGAGAAATGTCACTGAGAGTGAAGGCAAGAAAATCAACGTCACCACTCAGCAGGGAAGATAGCTGTGGCAAGAGCACAGAGCAAAATGGAAATGATTCAAATCTGAGAACAGAGGAAATGCGATGGTATTGAATGGCCTCTGCTTCACTTTTTGAATGATTTTCCTTGTGACAGTTACATATGAATGTGTGAACTATATGAAGGACAACCAAATTAAAAAATTAATGCAATTTAAAATATCTGGTGCTCCTGGACTTATGATGTGGTTATTTCTCTATAAACACATCATAAGTCAAAAATATAATTAAGTCAAAAAAGCATTTAATTCTGGCAACACAGCAGACAATCTCCAACTTATCATGGCTCAACTTAAATGATATTTTGACTGTTGGGTTCTCCAGTGGTGCAATTGGTTAGCACGTGGTATTTATACGATATTTTGACTTTAGAAAGTGCAGAAGCCATACACAGTTAGTAGAAACTTAACTCCATGGCAAGTTATAAGGAAATCCTCAACTTATGATGTAGTTATGTTTTGATAAATGCATTATAAAATTGAAAAATTGTAAGTTGAACAATCGTAAGTCTGAGCTATCTGTATTTAAATGGATGTACTGATGCATACCTCAAGATTTTTAAAAATGGTAACCATTTACCATTCAAATTAACTAAATTATAATATGTCTTAAATCTTAAATATCATGTTCCAATAATTAACAATGTTAAATATTAAACTTTCAATACCCATAGGTATTCAGTGAAATCATTAAATTCTCAATGAATTGTTTTCTCTAATTGACTGAATATTTAAATAATTGCATTGTCTTTGTCAGCACTATGAATGAGTGCCTAACTGATTTTATAATATTTATTTAAAATAGAAATGATTTGGAGTATGCTACCTCTCTATCCAAAATTTAAAGACAAGCAAAAACAAATCTCTCATATTTTTCTTTGTCTGCTATATATCAATATTTGTATGTGTCATGTGAGGGCTGACATTATAACATAAGCAGCAATAGATCACATCATGACTTACCCAAGGATGCCTTCCTCTAATTTAGCTAAAGTAGAAGACAGATCCACGCACAAGTACGTGTTAAGGGATTTTTCACAGTATGATGTTATAATTTAGTTAGTATTCACTACTTCCCGAAATAATATAGAAGTCAACCACGGCTATTATATTTTCAGTGAAAAATGAGTACTGTTTCAACAGGATGCTAACACTGATGAGACTACAGACCTTTTCCAGAAAACTTGCAGAATGGAATTGGACTAGTATACTTAATTTATGCCTTTTTACAGAGTTTTTTTTATTTTTAATTTTCATTTGGAAAATAGCAGCATTATATTGGAAAAAAATTCTACATTGGCAACTTTGGTTCAAATATTTGATATTTGTAGCTACTTGATGTATAAAGGTTTTGTTTTTAAGAAAATATTTGCACTTTTATTTTTATAAATTGGGCATAGAGTGAATTGTTTTGCCCATTTCCCTTATCTGAAAATTGTTTCCTTTTTCATACACTACATTTTGAACTGAAATTTATATGTTGTATGGTGACACACATTTTAGTCAATATTTGGAGACTAAAAAAAAATCTGGTATTTATTTAATTTTTTTCTTTTTTACTGATCCACATGCGAAGATTTTTTAACATATATAAATGAAATAATTTTAATTTTGAATTACACTTTATATGTTATAAGCAAAGGATTGTGATCTATAAAAAAAAGAGTAAGTCATTTCCCCAGTAAAGCATGTGATGGAGTATGAATCCATATCTCTCTGCCTCCAAAGCCAAAGATCTTTCAGACTTCCTCTTCCATCTCTGATGGGGTAGATAAAATCAGACCGATGTACCCTATGAAGAACTTTTAAAGTAAAAATAATTAAGGAAAGAAATGAAAGAAGAAAAGAAAAAGCAACTTCAATGGCACTGGAGAAATGATGAGAAAGACAGGTCCTGAGGTGAAAAATCTCAGAGAGGAAAGGGAAATTACTCAGGGAAGTCGACCACAATTTGCAGTTACTTTTTTCATCAGGACATTTTCAGATTCTTCACCCATGGCAAGAAATTGATCATTCATGCAAGATACACAATAAGCTACAATTGCAGTGAAAAGGGAGAAACAATGAACTTAGTCTTCATATTCTGCCATTTTTCCTTTAAAATGTGTTCTAATTTCTAAAGTGTAGGGGACGGAAGGCAAAAAGCAGAAAATCTCAGAAATACAGAGATGTTGGGACATTCTTGAATTACTGGTGATGGGAATTGTGTTGTAAGTCATAAACTAATATGAGTTTTGATTCATCCAACAAACATGTTTTAAGCACTGTTAAATGCATTGAATATGAAATTATTTCATCTGGGAAAGGAGAGTCTGTTGAGCACTAGGTAATGTGGGGGCTTTCTGGTAAGTGAGCAGGGATATGGACTGTTTTCAGATGTCTTCTCCTAGATATCGAGTCTCACATATTTGTCCATATGCAATTAGACATTCTTTCTTAAGTAATCCTAAACTATTTCTTTCATGCTTCCATTATATCACCTGTATTGATACATTTTAACTGTTTTACATGCCTGGCTCCCCTCCCACCAACTTCTAATCTGTGCCCATGTAAACATCTCATTTTATTTATTTTATTTCATTGATAAAAAACAACATATGTAAACAATATGCTTATTAAGTTAATGAACAAGTTATCTCCAAATCCTAGAGTAGGCAAAAGACTTCATAAATTTATGGAATCTAGGCTCATTCTCATATTTTGTTCAGGTAGAAGATGATATTTTTTCCAAGGAAAAAAAATATCAAGAGCAAAAGATGGAGAGGTGTGAAGTATGGTTGTATTACAGTAAATCTTAAAAAGAATTTACACACAGAATGAACAAAGTTTGAGTTTTCAATAAGAATGTAACACAGTATATTTGGGAGAAAAAAAGCAGCTAGAGATTTTCAAGTTACCTGACTATCAGACCAAGAGTTTTGACATTTTCCTGATGATGTTTTTTAGGAATTTCTATTGTCATTAAAGATTTTGAGGAAAGCAGGAATGGGATATACTAACTTTTAATAAACTGATCTAGCTCTGCTATAAATTGGTCTTGCCTGTAATCCTGGTGGTCAGGATTTAAATCTTTAAATTTCCTTGGTCTAAGACGTACTCCACTAGTAAATAATGGACTCAGCACTAAGCTTAAGCAAACTGTTCTTTTAACTGTGTTTTGCATTGATAATTCTGTGACTGATTAATAATACATATATATATGTCTGTTATTAAAAAAGAATCGTCTGTTCAGTAATATATGACTTTTACAGGCAGATTAAGAAATTTTCTTCATGCCACAAAATTCCACAACCCAGACAATAGTGCCATTGTTATAACTGGCACTAATTTGGGTGTATTGATTGTTGTATTTTTAATATTTTGTCCTAAATATATGTCTTAGTTGGGTGGGTTGTGCAGTGTTAGCGAGGATCTTTCAGTTATAAAAATCCATTACTGACATTTCAAAAAATTAGGACAACCAAACATGCCCTGTCTCTTTAATTTAAAAAATACATTGTTCACTGTTAAGTTTCTACTTTAAACAGAATATTTAAGATTAAGAAGAATTTAAAAATATTTTTAAAAAACCATGGGGTGTCTCTAATTATTGCCTTTGAAAAATGTATACCTATATTTAGGCGGTTGGTATAAATACACACACACACACACACACACACACACACACACACAGACTCCTACTTTTTAAAATTAAAGTGTTATTTTTTTTAACCATCTGACAACCCACATAAATTCTGAACTGCTTTTATGGTGCTTTTTCATTATTTTTTGTTGCTTGCTAATTACTTTTCTTGCCCAATTTCATTTGCAGTTTGGATAAATAAACTGTTATTTTCTGCCTGTGGGTTACTAGAAGAATAGTGAATATGCAGTTATAATAAAATCATAAATTTCTTTGAACAGGCAATTTTCAACTTACACTTCCACAGAGAGTTTTTAAATCTCTCCTGTTAGAGAAACAACTTTATGAAAACTGCAAAGTTTTATACTAATTTATAAAGCTTGGATTCATGAAGATGAAATTAAATGATTGGTTGGCATATTTTGACATTGCAAAAAATAACTTCAGTGACAATAAAAGTGGACCCTGTGTTCAAATTTATTTGATATATACTTCTCAAATTCAGTGAATGAGAGAATTGGTTTTGGTAGTAGTCACTTAGCTGTGTGTAACTGATGTGTTGCCCAACTCAAAAGTTTTGATAAACTTGGCTAATTTTGATAACTGATGCTGAGTCCAACATCATTTTTGGTTTTGTTTTGTATTTTCTTTTCGATTTAAAATTAAACCAGCAAAGCTTATTCTTTAGAGTGAACAATTTCAGTCTTTGGGTTTTCTTTAAGAAAATGCTGAGTAAACCGTAAAACTCATGTCTATATTTCTAATTGAATTTGTCTAGTGCTGAGATAAAAATGATAAATACATAAGATCTTATTTAAAATATATGTAAATAATTTAATATTAAAATTTAAAGTCCCTTTGGGAAAATGCATTCTTATTTGCACTTGTAAGCTTTTAGTAATATTTCCCTTTTAAATCTTCAACTTCACAAAGGGTAGATCACAAGGGTACTTTTGCATAAATAATCATGGAATATTCATTAACATAGTAAAATATATTTGTAATTAATTTGTTTGAAAAACATAAAAGGTATGAAGCCTCTCAAATGAAATTTGATTTTTGAACTATAGGCACATATATTCTAATTATGTTCATACTTATTTCTAATGTGTTTTAGAAATAACCAGTTTCTTGAAATACAAAGACAAATTCCAGGTAACCAACTTCTCTTAAATAATGCTAAATCTGTTGCTTACTCTATGAATCTCTTCAGAGAGAGAAAAATGACGCACACTACCTCTTAAAATAAATGTGGAATGATTTCCCCTATTTAGTAAATTTTCTATTAAGTGCAACATGGAGGTGAAAATGTCCTAGATATTCTCCTTTTTCAACAGTTTGGAAATATTTCATCAGCCTCTGCTAGACCCCCCACTGGTACTGGTTTTTAATAACATTAAAGTGCACATAAGTTCAGCAGTTTCCATTTACATGAGGGAAAGAAGAAAGAGGGCTTCCAGAGCCTATTAGTACTGGAAGATGTTTATGGAAAAGGGTCACACTCTTGGGGTCATTGTTCTAAAAACTTTTGGATAATTAGACTAAAATTTGCATAAACATCAGAAATTTAGGATGCTCATCTGAAATAAGCCATTTGAGGTCATTTGCACAATTTTACTGAACTGACCACCAAGGGCCTCTAGGAATGAGGTAGACATAAACATTAAAAGACCAAGAAAAAAGGATATGATTGTATAGAAGTATATTCTGAGAGATAAATATGTCCACAACAGGAAAATAAAACACAATATATAAAATTTAACTTTGGAGTCATTCCGTATGAGTTAGCAAAGATTATGAACTATAGGATTATTTGTAAATGTTTCATAAATTTCAAATAAGTGAAATAACTGACAGGAATATTGAATATCCAGATATAATAGAATCTAAACAACTGCTTAACAATATTCTAATGTTCACTTGTATTTAGAAATATTATTTGAATATAAGCAATTAACTGTTAACAATATTGCTTGTCCAAATAAATTAAAAATAAAACAAAAAATTTGAAAAAGTTTTTACTAAAAAATAAATGAAAAATTAAAAAAAAACCTTTTATGGTACTGTTCTTCCAAATAAATAAAAAATAATCTCTAGAAACCTAAATTTCCAATTTATTAGTCCTCAAAGAAAAGGTTATATGTGTTGTAAAAACATTTATTTATAAAAATATATTGTAGAAAACTTTTTAATCATATATATGGAAAATAAATGAACTTGGGCCAGGTGTGATGGATCACACCTATAATCCTAGCATTTTGGAAGGCCAAGGGAGGAGAGTCATTTGAGGCCAGGAGTTTGAGACCAGCCTGAGCAACATAGTAAGACTTCCTCTCTACAAAAATAACTAACTAACTAACTAAATAAATAAATAAAATTAGCCAGGCATGGTGATTCAGTCCTGTAGTGCCAGCTGCTCTGGAGGCTAAGGCACGAGGATGGCTCGATCCCAGGAGTTTGAGGGTGCAGTGAGCTATGATGATGCCACTGCACTCTAGCCTGGGCTACAGAGTGAGACCCTGCTTCAAAATAAATAAATAAATAAACTTCATGAAGAAAATAGCATATCTTGAGAAGAGTTTTGGAGATATGTAGAGCAAATACTGCAATTTTATTAAAAATAAGTTTTAAATTTTATTTTTCCTAAAAAACTAAAATTGGTAAAACTTGTTAGTTTTTACAAAGAGTTAAATGGTACCAAGAGGAGAGTTGGGAAACTTAACTGATCCCATTCTGCTATAGAACAAATCATTTCATAAGTATCATACTTTGTCAGACCTGAAAAAAAAATTCAGAAGGCTTACTTGCTGACCATGGGCCTTGAAAGCATTGTCACGTGCTTGGGATACCATTAACTTTTTATGTGCTGTGGGAAAGTGTTTAGAGTTGTTTTAGGCAGAGTAATGGCTTGCCCTAAAATGTCCACATTCCAACTCCCAGTACCATGAATATGTTAGGTTATATGGCAAAAGGGAATTAACATTGCAGATGGAATTCAGTGTATTGATCAGTTGGTCCTAATATAAGCAGCCTTTCCTGGATTACCCAGGTGAGACCAATGTAGTCACAAGTACTGTTAAAAGTGCAAAGGGTGGCCAGTGAGGACAGTCAAAGGGAGATGTGATATGGAAGAATGGTAAAAGAGATGCAACATTGCTGGCTTTCAAGGTGAAGGAAGAAGGCCATGACCCAAGGACTATATGTGGCCTCTAGAAGCCCGATAAGACAAGGACATTGTTTTGTTTGTTTGTTTGTTTGTTTTTGTGAAAACCTCCAGAAAGAAACACAGTCCTGCTGATACCTGGATTTTAGCCCAATAAGACTCTTATTAAACTTTTAACAAAGAGAACTATAAGATTATAAATTTGTTGGTTTTTAAACTTTATTTTTAGTTTTTATGGATACATATAGTTGGACACTTTTATGGGGTACCTGTGATATTTTGATACAGTCATACAATGTATAATGATCAAATTAGGGTAATTGGGATGTCCATCTCCTCAAACACTTGTGGTTTCGTTGTTCTGGGAATATTCCAAATCCACTTTTCTATGTATTTTGAAATATACAATACCTATAGCTGTCCTATTGTGCCAGCAAACACATCTTATTGCTTCTGTCTAACTGTATGTTTGTACCTATTAATCAACTCTATTTATAAGCCCCTCTACCTCTCTGGTCTCTGGGAACCATTACTTTATTCTGTACCTCCATGAGATAAATTTTTTTAGCTCCCCTGTAAGAGTGAGAATATTAGTAATAATTTACTATAGTAGCAATATAAAACTAATAGAAGAATTGATAGATTTTTTAAAAATTATTTTCATTTTTAACTTCAACACATGCACACATATACAGAATCCTTGAAATATAAACATACATGTGCTCTCTCATGCATTCTTAAATTATTACTGCACTTTCTCTCTAACATACACATATTTTCACATACATATATATGTAATTTTTTATATTTCCCGTCTTTATACTGACCCTCAAAGTAGACATTTAAAGTGTGTCTAGCAATGCAAGTATAAATATAAATCCTTTTAAGCAAACATAATCCATGTAGAAGAATTGCTGAATTTACTTAAATATGCACTAACATTTATATAATATAGCATAAACTTAAAATTTATGCTTTGCAAATTATGCAAATTGTACTTCTGCTCAAAAGAATTATCTAATAATTACTTCAATAAGAGTCCTGAGTTCTATTGTGTAATATATTTGAAATAATTTATAAAAATAATTTCACTGTAATAAAACCAGGGAAGTTTCCCTACTCAGGGTAAAATACAAAAGATCCTGAAATACAGACATCCTAGTTGAATAGAACTTGTAGTTTTCAGTTTATGATTGATTGGCTTGGAGAAATGCATTCGCCTTGGAGAGTACCATTCTAATTTTTTACATTTTTTAAAATGCTCAGATCATCAAAGTCTTATAACTGAATCATAGGGAAAAGATGACTACTTCAGGTGACTTTGCATGCTTA
>NW_012141635.1:3106823-3110858 GCF_000956105.1 Propithecus coquereli
TTTATTTCTCAAAAATATTCTACAATGGCTACTTGATGTCCCTTCTTTCCTTGATCTCTTCCTGCACACCCACCACCCCTACCATGTTTTCTTAGTCTCCTTTGTCATCTTCACACCCCTGGTTGGAGCCTTGGTTGGTACTTCCAAGATTTTTTTCCTGTCATCTCTTTATTGTAATCACACTCTGGATGAGTACTCTGTCCTTCTCTTTCAACAGCATTAACTGACAGCCCCAGCCAATGAATAAAATATACACTTTCAGCTCTAACCTCTCATTTCAGTGTTAGACCTATATTTTCAACTGACATTTCTGTGTCTCCAGTTTTATAGTGGCCAGGCTCCAGAAATTCAAAACCAAACAATCAAATTCACTATCTTCTTCACCCAGTTTTTCTTTCCTATATGTCTTCCCACATTAACAGCATAATGATCATCAATCAGTTTTCCAAGCTAGAAAAATAGCAGTCATTCTTAATTTCTCTCTCTCTTTTTCACTGCCTATATGTAGGGAACCTCCAAGTATTATTATTCCAGTTCTAATGTGGATTTGAAACCTCCCCTCTCTTTTCAGTCCCGTTTCTGTTTGGGATGCTCATTGATTCTTGTTAGATCTCCCACTATAGCCTCCTAACTGGCTCTTTCCTTCCCAAGTCTCAGGCCATAAACAGCATCATTAATTAGGTTTGTCTTCTTCAAATTAATTTAATTTTATTTACTATTCATATCAATTAAAGTTCATTTGCCTAGTAATATAAAGCTGTAGGCATAGAGTGTGTTTTTATCTCAAGATATGGAAAAGCACCTTTCTAAAGATTGTAAATGTTAAATACTCAAGTATATGTAAATAATCACACAGAAAATTTCTTTTAATCTGCTACCCAATTGCTTAATATTCCTTAGAGGTTAGTTTCCTAAACCACAAGTAATATAAAGTTCACAGAGGCGGTATATAGGAGCTGTGAATAACTGTAATATATGAAATGCCTTATAATCTATAGTTGCTAATAGGCCACCAGTGACTTCTAGCTCAAGATTTAAGAATTAGATGTCTCATCAAGAATAATTCACAACTGGTCAATGTGCTGCTGATGTAATAACATGACCTTGATCCCTGATCCAGATCATGATTGCAAAACAAGTAATTTCATTCAATTAATCCACATTAGTGGTGATGGACGACATCATTTATCAAAACATTGGGAAGTAATTTAGGAAAATTTCTTATTATATCCTTAACCCCTCTGCTACCTAAAGTAAAGGCAAATTTGTAGGGTCAGTTTTTGCTATGTCTAGAAGGAGATTTATAATCATTGTTCTGTGCTGCCTGCATAATATATAAGCCTTGGGAATATTCTGGCTATGTGCTTTCATTTCTGCTCTAACTATATTAGAAACATCGAATTAATGTGGACTTGGTCTGCTTGGAAATGTCAGGTCAGGGTCACTCATGACCTTACAATTCTGCCAAAATAGGCTTTGATTCATGGTATAAGCTATCATTTTTACTATTTAAAATCCTTTTTCCTAAAATAATTTACCTATTACAATTCAATAGGCAGTCCTTGGTGAAGCAGAAATCTTGAATGTAATTCCACTCCTTTGGATTGGCTCTGTCTCAAATTTTGGTACAGTATTTTTGTCCCCTTGAATACTGACATGTTTTCAAAAAAAGTTCATACCTGTTCCCATTTTCCACATAATACAAAATTTAGAAATAAGAGACTGAAGATAACAGATCACTAAGTAATTGTGGTCTCTTGAAATCATTGTGGCAGACTAATTACACAATGTATCAGAGTCTAGGAATGACTATATCCTGAAGCTGATGCATTTTCATTGTTATTACATGTGACTATATAAGCAAATTAAATGTTCTCTCTCTGTTGATTGCTTAATATTTGTTTTTTTTTTTTAATTTCAATTTTGGGAGTGCCACATAACATTATGTAGCATTATGCAATGCATTCCAAAAAGAACCCAAACTATACCTGCTAAATAACATCACATCATCCACTTAATTTGTTTCCCTTTGTCTGTAAGTCCCCTCAAAGCAGTGGGTTGTAGATTGCACCTCCAGCTGAAGGAACATAAATACCATTCTGATTTATTCCTTTATTTACTCCCCTTTATCCCAAATTCTGACTCCAATTCTTCTCCTCCAACGTAGGGAATGATTATAATATCTTTAATGTTACTTTTAATTTATATGAGTGTTCTTTGGTTATAGTCCATTCTGGTTCTTTTTTCAAACAGTAGTATGTTTTTAAGTTATGCTTGCTTTTCTATACGCACATTTGCTATGTTGTTTTTACTGGTTCATAGTACTCCATAGTGTTTACCTAATATACATCACCTATTCACTCTTTAAGGAATAAACACCAAATTTCTCCACAAATTCCTATTTCCAGGAATAATACTGAAATGAGCATCTTCACACATGTCCTCTCATGTCTGGGAATTCTTTGAGATAAACACCCAGGAGAAGAATTATGGGATCATTGTTTTGTACCTAAATTGACTAATTGTACACATTGACAATTTGCTATCCAGAATGCTTGCACCATCTCCGCTTACATGAGCAGTGTACGAGGATTCCTCCACACCTATATTCTACACAAATATTTGCATTATACAGCTTTCTAATTTTCTCTTTCTCATTGCTCTAAAGTGATATTTGGTATTATTTCATTTTTCATTTCCCTGATTCCAAATGAAATTAAAGATCACTTTATATGCTTGTTAGAATTTCGGTTTCTCTTCGAATACTATCTGTTTTATGTTTTCACTTGCTATGTTTTTCCAAGGCATTCTTCACTAAACAGAAATATTTAATTTAAATGTTATCAAAACATGTTTCTCCTTGTCTCATGCCTTGCATATTTCTCATTTTGTCTAAGAAGACCTTGCTTATGCTGAGGGCCATTTCACTCTCAATTCTCTAAAAGAGGTCAAACTTTATTATATTAGTCCCTTTATCATTGCATTGAATCTTTATACATTCATTGATATTGTACTTTTTATTGTTGCTGTTGTGTTTTCTTCAGTACAATGTATGCATTTATGAGGGCAAGGACTGTGCCATACTCATATTTGTGTGCCCAGTGTCTAGCAGAGTGCCTGGCATGTAGGATGCTATCAATAAACATTTATTAAAATAATGAATTTGGAGCTATGGCACTTGGTAAAGGAGAGATGCCCGAGAGAGAAAGTACCTAAAGTGAGGAACTTGCTAATGACATGGACAAAGAGAGTCTGTGTAAAACCTTTCCCTCAGTGTAGCCTCCGATGGATCCACAGAGTCAGTTCATCACATTTGCCTTCCTCGTGGTTCCCCAAAGTTGTCTGCACCCATTCATCTACATCTGCACCTTCCCGCAGCTTTATGCAGGAACAGCTTCTACTCTGAGCAGTGAAATGATGTCTAAGGTAGTCAGATTATCCTGACAATCAGTATATTTCTTTTAGCATGTAATTAAAATTAACCTCAAAGAAGAAAATTTAGTTCCCTCTTAAGCATAGTTAAATAATTTTCTCAGTTCCTTTCATTCAAAGTTCACTTCATGAAAAACAGTGTGAGTGTTCAGATTTTAGAGAGAGAGGTACTTGGGTTCAAATTTCAAATCTACCATGAAGTAGGAATATAAACTTAACCAGTTTCTTGAAAGTATTTCTATGCCTAGTTAGCAATATCAGTGTTCAAACCCATTCATTCAATAATTCAACAAATATTCATTCACTAATATTAGATTCTTGACGCAGTCCTGATTTCTGAGAATATGGTCCCTGTCCTCATTGCTTATTCAGATTAATTGATGTTTTCATAGAAGCATGCTACCACAATGTGACCAAGCGAGGGAAATGGATAACACCATAAGTATAATCAGCATTAATAATGAAGAAATTTTTGTATTGCCTTCACTGAATAAAACAATCAATTATCAAAGGACACAGTTTACCTATATGGGAAAGTTCATTAATGAATGGAAATTACGTGCATCATTAAAACAAACAAACAAAACACAAAAAGCTTGAAGA
>NW_012141635.1:3111418-3113071 GCF_000956105.1 Propithecus coquereli
TGCGCACTACCTGAAGGATGGACATATTTGAAACACGGACTTCGGTGGCGGGGGGGGAACCAAGGGCAACACACCTAACCTAAACATATGTACACCCATAATCTGCTGAAATAAAAAAAAAAAAATCAAAGGGTTATAAAATATTTGAATGCCTATAAATCCCTTTGGATGTTAGCCGGATAGGTTTTCTTATATTAGGGATAACAGGAAACGACTCAGAAACATATGCTTAATGTATTACTTCCATGTAAAATGTTTGGTGGGTTCATTTGTTTACATTTAACTCATAAATAGATTTTAGCTGAAACACTTGAATATGACAGGTATAAAAATGAATAATGAAGGATATTTCCTTACTTGGAAACCTTCCTTTCTTTTTTCTTGCCTTGCCATTGAACATATAGAATTATATTTTTTCTTCTGCTTATCTCTTTTTGTTTTATTATAGAACTACTGAGCAGGAACTCTGTCAATGTTTGATTTATTACATAACTGAAATATTGTTGGTGCTCAATGAGGCAGTGAAAATCTATTCTGTGAAAAGAAGCTATACACATTTAGATGCTGTGTTAAATGTTCATCTCTCTAGAAGAGTGGTACTCTAAGTTTGGTCCAGGGACTGGTTACAGGCTACAAAATGTTGTTACTGATTATGTAGTTAGAAGTACAGCAATTGAGAATAAGATTTAAAACCCTTTATAGATATTAAACATTGCTATGACATCCAAGTATATTATCAGTCAACCTGTCTTTATAATAGGGCATACATGGCTCAAGGCATTGTTTAACTCTTATTTCTAGTCACAAGTGACAACTTGTTATAACATTTTGTCTACTGTCAACTAAATTGAAGAAAACTACGAGAAAAATGTGTCATTACTGGGTTTGTTATTACTAAATATTTGTGCGTATACACACACACACACACACACATACACAATTACTGAGACACTAATGAAAGACTAAAGCAAAGATAATTGCTTAGAAATGTTAGTCGAATCTACGTCAATGAAGGTAGCTCTCTTGTCCCATTTTTCAGTGATGCCCACAGTATGACAGATTCAAGAACTGGCTATTGATATGAAAACAATTTCAGTTTTTAGTCTGGTTTTAGATTTATAAACAAGTTGGAAATATTGAACATAGTTCACATATATACTATACCTAGTTTCTGTTAGTTATTAATATCATGCATTGCTACAATATATTTGTTGTAATAAATGAACTAACAGTGAAACATTATTAATTAAATCCAAACATTTTCATAATTCCTTAAATTTTGTAATATCCTTTTGATGTTTCAGGATCCCATCCAAGATAACATACTGCATTTATAGTAATCACAGGGTCCTTTTAGCTGTGACATTTTCTATCCCTACCCCTTTTTTTGTTATAACCTGGACAGTTTTGAGGAGTGCTGCTCAGAGATTTCTTAGAAATTCCTGTATTTTCATGCTCCTATATTGTGATTTCTCTGATGTGTTTTTTGTGATTGGCCTAGGACTCCATGTTTAGGTGAGGAAAATCAAAAAAATAAAGTGGCATTTTCATCACCTCATTTCAAGTGTACATAGTTTCAGCAGCAATTATCACTTTTTTCCTATAAGGTAATTTAAGATGTTTTATTTTTTAATCCCTTCACCTTTTTTCTTT
>NW_012141635.1:3114761-3116998 GCF_000956105.1 Propithecus coquereli
CGTTTAAGTTCATTGATTTTTATTTCTGCCGTTTCTATTATTATGCTGTTAAATCACACTCTGTGTGTGTTTTTTCTTTCAGATGTTGCATTTTACTATCTACATGTTGTATACAGGTCTTATAATCTTCCATATCTCTCCCTGGCATGCTAGTGGCCATTCTGGTGGGTGTTAGGTGACATCTCATTTTGATTTGCTTTTCCCTAATGATTATTAATATTGATCATCTCTCCATGTTTTTATTGGCCATTTGTATACCTTCTTGAAGAAATGTTATTTAAGTTCCTTGCCCAATTGTTAATGATGTTAATAATCTTTTTGGGTTATAACAAATTTGTCTCCTTATATATTTTAGATATTTACGCTTTATTAGATATGTAATTTGCAATTATTTTCTCCCACTCCATAGGTTGCCTTTTTACTCTGTTGATTGTTTCTTTTTATGCGCAGAAGTTTTTTAGTTTCATATAGTTCCATGTGTCTATTTTTGAATTTCTTGTCTGTACTTTTGGCATCATAGTGAAGAAATTATCGCCAAATCCAATCTACACAAAACTTTCTCATATTTTTCCTTTTATTAGTCTAATAATTTTAGATCTTGCATTTAACTTTTAATCTTTTGATGGTTAATTTTCATACATAATATAACATAATGATCCAAATTTATTGTTATAATCCAGTTTTCCCCACACCATTTGTTGAAGATACTGTCCTTTCCTCAACCCACTGTCCTGACACTCTTGCCAAATATTATTTGGCCATATGTATGTGGTTTACTTCTTGGCTATCTATTCCATTTCATCAGTTAATATATCTACCTTTATGCCAGTAACACATCATCTTGTTACTATTGCTCTGTAGTAGGTTTTGAGATCAGGCCTCCAAATTCATTTTTATTTCTTAAGATGTTTTGAACTCTTTTTGGTCCCTTGAGATTCCATATGAATTTCAGGATTTTTTTTTCTATTTAAGCAAAAATGTCATTATGATTTTGATAAGAATGGCACTGAATCTGTAGATTGCTTTGAGTAGTATGAAAAATTTAACAATATTGAGGATCCTGATGTACAGCATGAAATATCTTTTCATTTATTTGTATCTTATTTGATTTCTTTTAACAATATTTTGTACTTTTCAGTGTACAAGTCTTTCACCTCTTGGTTAAGTTTATTCCCAAGTATTTTATCTTATTAGATTCTATAGTAAATGGGATTGTTCTGTTAATTTCCTTCCCTGATTGCTCATTGTTAGTGTATTGGAACACAATTAATTTTTCAGTGTCAGTTTTGTGTCCTAAAACTTTTCTGAATTTGTTGTTTGCTCTAACAGCTTTTTACTGGACTCTTTAGAATTGTCTATATATATGACCATGTCATCTGAGAACAGAAAATTTCAATTCTTCTTTTATAATTTGGATGTTTTCTATTTCTTTTTCTTTTCTGAACATTCTGGCTAAAACTTTCTTTGTGTTTAAATATTTTCTTTCATAGTGAGATGTTTTTATTTCCTTTTAATTTCCCTTTGTGTTTATTGTATAGGTGTTTTCTTGTGGTCATCATTGCAATTATATTAAAAACTCTAATGTTATAGCCATTTATTTTATT
Organism: Propithecus coquereli; assembly: GCF_000956105.1. Classification (NCBI taxonomy): domain Eukaryota; kingdom Metazoa; phylum Chordata; class Mammalia; order Primates; family Indriidae; genus Propithecus; species Propithecus coquereli. Next base: position 3,116,366 of record NW_012141635.1, read on the forward strand.
TTATTTTATTTTTATATTTCAGCATATTATGGGGGTACAGATATTTAGGTTACGTATGTTTCCCTTGCCCAACTCCACTAAAAGTCCGAGCTTCAAGCATGTCCATGCCCCCCCCCCGGGGTGGTGCGCATTGCACTCATTGTTTGTGCATATGCCCATCGCCTCCTCCTCCCTTCCCCCTACCCCCTGCCCAACATCCAATAAATGTTATTCCTATATGTGCACTTAACTATTGATCAGTTAATACCCATTTGATGGTGAGTACATGCGGTGCTTGTTTTTCCATTCTTGGGACACTTCACTTAGTACAATGTGTTCCAGCTCCATTCAGGAGAATACAAGAGGTACTATATCACCATTGTTTCTTAAAGCTGAATAATACTCCATGGTATACATATATCATATTTTATTAATCCACTCATGTATTGATGGACACTTGGGTTGTTTCCACATATTAGCAATTGTGAATTGTGCTGTTATCAACATTCGAGTGCAGGTGCTGTTTTTATAAGAGCGACTTTTGTTCTTTTGGGTAGATGTCCAGTAATGGGATTGCTGGATCAAATGGTAGTTCTACTTGTATCTCTTTAAGGTATCTCCATATTGCTTTCCACAGAGGTTGCACATTTCCAT
>NW_012141635.1:3118968-3121725 GCF_000956105.1 Propithecus coquereli
CTTCTAGCCTGAAAGGTTTCTGCTGAGAAATTTGCTGATAATCTAATTGAGCTTCTTTGTGTTTGACAAGTCACTTTTCTCTTGCTGCTTTCAAGATTCTCTCTTTTATCTGTATCTTTTGACAGTTTATGATATGTTTCAGGGTAGGTCTTTTTCTATTTATCCTTATGGAGTACTTTGAGCTTCTTAAATCCATCGTATGTCTTTTTCTCTACTAAGATTCGGGAAATTCTTAGCTATTATTTCTTCAATTATGGTTACTGTCATTTCTTTCTTCTCCTTCTGCAACTCCCATAGTGTATGAGTTGTCCTGCTTAATGGTGTCCCATAACTTATTCAGGCTCTGTTCATTTTTCTTCATACTTCTTGCTCCTTTGCCTTGGTAATTTCAAAAGTCCTTTTGTCTAGTTAATTGATTCTTCTTTCTGCCTGTTCAAATCTACTTTTGAATTCCTCCAGTGATTTTTTTCAATTCAATTATTTTATTTCTCAGTTTGAGAATTTCTGTTTGTCTCTTTTTCACAGTTTCTAACCTCTTTGTTGATATTCTCATTTTGTTCATGTATCATTTTCCTGATTTCATTTAGTTGTCTATTACGCTCTTTTTTTAATTTATTGAACATTCTTAAAGATGATAATTTTGAATTCTTTGGCAATTCATATATTTATATTACTTTATGTTCTAGTTATGGAGATTTAATGGATTCTGTTAAATGAAATAGGGTTGCCTGTGTCTATTTGTGTTGTTATTTTTTTCTTTGTGGGATTTCAGCAACTGAAGAATTGGCCAACTTTCCAAGACTTTGCAATCTGATTTTATATAGGGAGGGTTTTTTCCACACAGTCTGGCTAGAGATTCTGGGGACCTCTCAAGCCTTTTGTGGATATGCATCCTCGTGGATTCGTGTATATAATATCTTTGAAGAGGTTTACTGGTTTATATTTAAGTCCTCCCCCAGGTGTCTGTCTACAATATTGAAGCCTCTTTTATGCTGCATTAAATTATGATTCCAGATCTCCAGATAGTATCTGTCTGTAGACTGGAATTCAAGAAGACATCAAAGATGTAGATGAAAATAGGAGTCTTCAGCTTTGATATCTAAAGCAATTTTATTAGATGAAATTCTGATAGGATGCATGTAAATAAAGAAAAGAATAAAATGTAGAAGGAAATGGTACTCTGGTGGTGAGGTGGAAACAATTGCTCCATCTCCAGTCTCTGTTTTATAAGGTAGAAGAGAATAAACCATGTTTAAAATAATCTCAAGGTACAATTAAGTTTTAATTAGGGCAAGTAGGAGGACAGAACATTCATAGAAAAGTTAAAAACATAATATTTTATTAATACTGAATATGCATTCAAGAGAGCACAGTGGAAATCTTTCCACAGTTGGTTGTGATATATGATTGGATCGAGTATGGGACTCACAGGTATGTGAGCATAAGAAACCTGGCAATAAAGTATGACAGGTGAGTTTTGTGCTTGTGGTGATTATTAGATATAAACTGGAAAGTATAGCATTTTGGAATTACTTTTGATTATCATTGTTTGGCAAAGTTCTGTGTTTTCTGTAGAGTGGTAAGAAAGGAGAAGAGGTTTTTTTTTTTTGTTTGCTTGTTATCACTTATAGGTCAATGGGTCTCCTTTTTAATAAAAGCAGTGACAGTGACATAGGACCATGTAGGGCTTTGTAGGAAGACCCTGTTATTTCCACTGAAGGTGGTGTGGAGGCTAATGGAGGAGTGATGGAAACAGTCTCCACATTGCCTTTTGTCAACTATTTTGCAGTCAAGTTATAGTCCGTAGGATTTCATTCCTACAAAACGGCCAAGCTCTGATGGTCCCAGATTGAGCAAGGCTATTATAATATCAACATCATTTTATTTATTTATTTTTCTTTCTTTTCTTTATTTCAGGATTTTACAAGGGTACAAACATTTTGGTTACATTTTATGTCTTTGCCTCACCCAAGCGAGGATCAGAGCCATGCCCTTCCCCTCCACAATACTCACCTCATCCATTAGTTGTGAGTTTACCTCCCCAATCCCCTAATCCCTGGAGAATATTACTACCATTTGAGCACCATAGTGTCGATCAGTCAGTGCCAATTTGATGGCGAGTACATGTGGAGACTATTCTTCCAATCTTGTGATACCTCACTTCGGATAATGGGCTCAAGCTCTATCCAGGAAAGTATAAGAGGTTCTAGATCACTGTCGTTTCTTATGATTGAGTAATATTCCATTGTATGCATATAGCAAATTTTAATAATCCGCTCATGAACTGATGTGCACTTGAGTTGTTTCCACATCCTTTCAATAGTGAATTGTGCTGCCATAAACATTCGGGTGCAAATGTCTTTATTATAGAATGTCTTTTGCTCTTTTGGGTTGACGCCTAATAGTGCTATTGCTGGATTGAATGGTATTTCTGTTTTTAGCTCTTTGAGGTATCTCCAAATTCTTTTCCACAGAGGTTGCACAATTTGCAGTTCCACTAGCAGTGTAAGAGTGTTCCTGTCTCTCCACAACCTCGCCAGCATTTGTCATTTTTGGATTTTTTGATAGAGGCCAATCTCACTGCAGTTAGGTGATACCTCATTGTGGTTTTGATTTGCATTTCTCTAATGATTAGAGATGTTGAGCATTTTTTTATGTGTTTGCTGGCCATTATTCTGTCTTCTTTTGAAACATTTCTGTTCATTTCCTTTGCCCATTTGTTGATGGGGTTGTTTGATTTTTTTCTTGTTGATTTTT
>NW_012141635.1:3122852-3139114 GCF_000956105.1 Propithecus coquereli
TGGGTTTATCAAAAATGGACTTGATAATTTTGAGGTATGATCCGTCTAGGCCTATTTTGTTAATAGTTTTTATCATAAAGGTGTTTTGGACTTTGTCAAATGCTTTTTCTGCATTTATTGAGAGAATCATATGGTCCTTGTTATTGCTTTTATTTATGAGGTGAATTGCATTTGTAGATTTGCGTATGTTGAACCAGCCTTGCATTCCTGGAATAAAGCCCTCTTGGTCATGGTCAATTATTTTTTTGATATGCTGCTGAATTCAATTTGCTAAAATTTTGCTGAGGATTTTTGCATCTAAAATTATGAGGGATATTGGTCTGTAGTTTTCTTTTTTTGTTGTGTCCTTTCCTGGCTTTGGTATCACAGTGATATTGGCTTTATAGAATGAGTTAGGAAGGATACCATCTTTCTCAACGTTGTGGAATAATTTCTGTAGTATAGGTGTGAGTTCTTCTTTGTATGTTTGGTAAAAATCTGAAGTGTAGCCATGTGGTCTGGGATTTTTCCGTTTTCGGAGATTTTTAATTGTTGCTCCAATTTCTGAGCTTCAGATTAGTCTATTCAGAAATTCTATTACCTCCTGGGTGAATTTAGGGAGGTTGTATGTCTTTAGTAATTTGTCCATTTCCTCGTCATTATGTAGTTTTTTTGGCAGATAGATTTTTATAGTAATCGAAAATGATGCTTTGTATTTCCTTGGTGTCTGTTGTGACCTCTCCTTTTTCATTTCTAATTGAGTTTATTAGAGTCCTTTCCCTTCGAATTCTTGTCAGTCTCACAAGAGGGCTGTCAATTTTGTTAATCTTTTCAGAAAAACAGCTTTTGGTTTTGTTGATCTTCCGTATAGTTCTCTTATTCTCAATTTCATTTAATTCTGCTTTGATCTTATTTATTTCTTATCTTCTACTAAGTTTGGAATTGATTTGCTCTTTTCAAATTCCTTGAAACTCTTTATTAGACTGTGAATTTTTGAGCATTCTGTTTTTTGTATGTGATCAATGCTGTTAGTTTTCTTCTCAGGTATGCTTTTGCTGTAGCCCACAGGTTTTGATAACTAGTGTCTCAGTTATCATTTAGTTCAAAGAAACTCTTGATTTCACTCTATATTTCCTCCTTGACCCAACAGTTATTCAATAATAGATTGTTTAATTTCCACGACTTTGTTAGATGGTGAGTATTTCTGTTGGAATTGAACTCTGATTTTATACCACTATGATCAGAGAAGATACACGGTATAATTTTTATTGTTTTGAATTTGTTGAGGTCTGATTTGTGGCCTAATTTGTGATCAATTTTGGAGAAAGTTCCATGGGATGATTAGAAGAATGTATATTTTTTATTTGGGTGGAATGTTCTGTAGAGATCTGTCAGACCCTTTTGTTCTAGAGCTCTGTTCAAGTCCATTATTTCTTTCCTTATTTTCTGTTTGGAATATCTTTCCAGTTCATTCAGTGGGGCGTTGAAGTCGCCTGGTACTATGGTGTTATTGTTTATCATGGTATTTAGATCATATAAGATTTGCTTTATGTAACTGGGCGTTCCTGAGTTGGGTGTATAAATATTAAGAATTGTTAATTCTTCTTGGTGGATCTTCGCTTTCACCATTATATAGTGGCCATCTTTGTCCTTTTTTACTTCTGCTATTTTAAAGCTTATGATATCTGAAAATAGTATAGTTACTCCTACTTTCTTTTCATTTCCATTTGCCTGGATGATTGTTTTGCATCCCTTGACCTTGAGCCTGCAGGCAAATTTGTGCGTTAGATGTGTTTCCTGTAGACAGCAGATACTTGGCTTGTGGATTTTTATTCACTCTGCTATCTATGTCTCTTCAGAGGACAGTTTAGGCTATTCACATTTATTGAGAAGATTGAAATTTGAGGTAGATTTCCATTCATATTGTTGGGTGAAATCCTGTAGTTTTGTTTTACTCCTTGAGCCATCATGAAGTCCAAGTTCTAGCCTTTAACTCTTGAATGATTTTACTTTGAAGAGTGTCTACTGCACTGTTTGGTGTATAATGCAGGTCTGAGTACTTCCTGTAGGGCTGGTCTGGTTATTGCAAATTCCATCAATGATTGATTATCTGAGAAGAACTTTATTTCTCTCTCATAGACGGAACTTAATTTTGCTAGATAAAGAATTCTAGGTTAGGCATTATCCTGTTTTAGAAGATTAAGGATAGGCAACCAATCCCTTCTGGCTTGTAAAGTTTCAGTTGAGAAATCTGCAGTTAGTCTGATAGGTTTTCCTTTCTATTTTATTCATTGCTTTTGTCTCTCTGCTCAGAGAGTTGGTTCTTTCATGTTTACTTTGGTCAGCCTAATAACTATGTGACGTGGTGATTGCCTTTTCACATTGACTGTCCCAGGAATTCTGTGTGTTTCTTGTATCTGATATTAAGATTTCTGGCCAGGCCAGGAATATTTTCTTCCAGTATTCCATGAAATAAGTTTTCCAGCCCTTGTGTATTTTCTTCTTCTCCCCCTGGGATGTCAATGATTCTTATATTTCGTAATCCCTCATTTCTTCTATGTTTTGGTCTTGTCTTTTGTTTCTGTGTTCTTTTGCTTCATGCGATTTGTTTAGCACATAGGCATTATCTTCAGTCACTGACATTCTTTCATCTGCATGATCCATTCTATTCTGAAGGCTCTCCACTGCATTTTGAAGTTCCTTGAATGCCTCCTTCATTACCAAGATTTCTGTTTGGTTTTTCTGTAGTATTTCACTTTCTTTTGAGAATTTTCCATTCATTTTCTGAATTGTTCTTGTGATTTCTTTATGTTGGGATTCCATTTTCTCTTCAATTCCATTGAGTTTTCTTACAATCCATATTCAGAATTCTTCCTCTGTCAGTTCAATCATATCGTCTAAGGACTGGGGGTGCTGGGACTGGTTCATGGACTTAATTCTGGGTCTCCGAATGGACTTTCCTTAACAATGCTGGGGATATGCGCTCTGGTCCTGTATTGTCTTAGAGGTGTTTTAGCCTGTTGGGTTATCTCTGACCTGTTATCTGTGCCTTCTGCTTAAGAAGATTAGTGTGTTTGGATTCCTTCCTTAGACTTTCAGGAGTTGGATCACTCTTGTGTGTGTGACTCCACTGCCAACCACTAGTTTGAGGTGGAAGACACTGTGTTGGGTTATGAGGTTACCCTCTGTTTTGTTGCTTGTATTTTGCATGGAGGAGTTGGTTATCAAGGTATTCCAATAAGTTTGCATTGAGCTCTAAACCCCCAAATGGGATATACAGGTGTCTCAGTCTTTGGGGAATGTCATGCCATTCCCGGGGGTTACTTGAGCCCTGTTCCAACTTCAGGTGGGGTGAGAAGAGCGACCAGCAAGCCTAAGAGTGTATACTTCAGAGATTGCTAATCTGCAGATAGGGGAGAGCTTCTAATATGTTATTCAGCGCTTTTTCACCACTCTTGCAAAGCAGCTCCTGATGGGTGTCAATTGGTGCAATTGTTAAGACCTCTGGTCAAGATTTTCCTTCCCAGACCACAAGGCCTAACCCGGAAACAGCCTGGGCGCCAAGGGCAAGGCCTTGTGTTATGATCATATCAGATGATCAAAACCAATCTGCTGTATGAAGTCAGCAGTCTGTCCCCTTTTGTTTAGTTCCAAGGTCCCACAGATTCAAGCCAGTCACACAGGGAAAGGGACTTTTCTCCTTTCTCTCTGCCTTCAAGGGCTGAGTCAGTCCTGATGGGCTGGGAGAGGGGCGTTGGCTGAGACTGCCACTAGTCCCAGCCTGGAAAACATCTTCTCTGTTTCTCCCCTCCTCCAAGGGTGGGGTCTGCCCTGCAGAGGAGAAGATAAGCCGCTGGACAGGGGGATAGGCACTTCCTGGGGCTACCGGGTGTCTCAGCCCAGGAAGTGGCTACTCTCATTATTCCTGCCCTCCAAGGGGGGTGGGGCGGTTGTCTAGCTGGTACAAAATACACAGCTCAGGGTTGCTGGAGAAGCCCTGCCCAAGGCCACTGAGTGTCTCAGACCGGAAAGTAGCCTGCCTCGCTACTCCACCCTTGCGGAGGCGGGGTCAGCCCCTTCAGCGAGAAATACCAGTGACCTGGTGGCAGCCAAGGGCCCTCTGCCACCGTGGCATGTCTCAGCCCTGAAAGCAGCTTCCTTCCCTACTCCGCCCTTCCAAGCGCGGGTCTGTCCATTTGGCATGAAACGCAGGCGGCTGGGTGGGACAGGGGCTGCCTGAAACTGCCTGGCAACTCCGCCAAGAAAGCGGCTTCTCTACTTACTCCCTCCCTTCAGAGGCGGGGTTTGACCTTCCCGCACTAAAAGGCCAGCGGATGGGTTGGGAGAGGAGTGCGCAGAGAGCGGCTTCTCTCCTTATTCCCCTCCTTTGAGGGCAGGACCCGCTCTGCTGGGCCGGGACAGGGGTGATGCGTGAGTCCGTTGCCTGGGCAACAGTGCGGTGACTTTAGGACATGGACACCCAAATGGCGGCTGCCACCCACAGAGAGCAGCGCTGGAGGCGACTGCTTGGCGGGCGAGGGTGCTGGTCTGGCGGGCTGTCGCCAAGGGCCGCCTGCTGAGCCCCCTGCTTCCCACACAGATTCGCGACTGCTCGGTAGGAGGCGTCTGCACTCTGTCTCACGCTGAGCCAGCCAAATCCTCAGTGGTCTCCAAGGACAGAGCCTCCCTTTCGGTGTTCACCTCCCTTGCTCTGGTGCCGGCGGCCTCCAGAAGGGGACGCCCGTCTCCGAGATCCCTCCTGCAGAACCAGGGCGCGTCCACCCAGACCGGTCGCTCCCCGCCCACGCAGACCCAGCCCAGGCACTGCGGAGTTCGGAAAGTCTCCCGCTCCGTCTCCACCACACACAGCCTGTCGGCTGGGGCCGCGATTCTGCGCGGACTCCGCCTTCCCCGCCTCGCGGGCGCGGGGGCGGTGAGGAGGAGGCGTCCTCCTGTGGCCGCACGCACGCCCCGCCCACGCACGCACGCCCCCGCCCACACACGCACACCCCGCCCACGCACGCACGCCTCGCCGCCGACCTCGCTGCCTGCGCTCTGTTCCCTGCCGGTGTCTCGCTCTCTGCACTTTGTGGTCGATTCTTCCATCCGCCTTTTCTTCCCAGCGCTGCGGGTCCCGGGCCGGTCCCCGCGGATTCTCGAAGCTGATCCACTCGCGTGTGGCCCCCGCGTTCTTCACCTCCCTCTCGGAGCAGAGAGCCAGGAGGTTGCCCCTAATTCGCATTTTCCGGCCCCCTTCAACATCATTTTTTAAAAGAATTCTCAACATTTTATATTATTTTCTTAGGAAAGCCCTAAAGAAGATACGATTTAAAATTTCAACATGCTGAATTTTAGGAAAAGATTGCCTGAAGAGTAGAATATGCCAGGGTCAAGATGTTTCAAACTCAAGCCTTCTGTATGACATTCCATTACATTTTTTTCTTAAAGATATGATGACTATTTAATTGGTAATCTACTCTCACATAGCTTCATGTAAACATTGTCTGAAACTATGTTTGTCTTTTCTCTCTTTTACTTATTTGTTCTTTTAAATTGAGTGTGATGTTAAAGTATACTTTCATGCGTGTGCAATGTTGACTTTAAAATAACATTGAGATTTCTGTTATTATGTTCTTAGGTGATATTTAAGAACCAAAATTTGGGGGGAAATGAATTATATGTATACTAAATTTCTGACTGATTCTGGGCATGGAATGGTCATAAAATTTACTGTTTGTAAAGTAACCCATATCTATATTATTTTAAAAAGCAAGTGGAAGTCTACACAGTGTGTTTACAATAGGTGTACCTGTCTGTGTTCAATTTACTTACTGATTTAGAAAGCAAAAGAAGAAAAAGAAAAATATAAAAAGAAATGATAATGCAGCTAAAACCAAAACAAATCGAGCAAAATATATAGAAATCAATAATGTTATCAATGGTGACTATTAGGATTTTATGTAAATTAAGATATTAGGATCCAGTTTTGGTTAAATCCAAGTTATATGAGCTAGAGACATACCATTAACTGATCGCCCATTCTTTCACACTTGATAAATTATCTCAAGATTGCGTAACGCAACTAAGCAAGTTAAATCACAAACGTGAAATACTGCATTCAACAATGATATGGTGTATTGATGTGCGTGTGAGTAAAGACAAGTGAAAATACATTGCTAAGAATAAAAAGAAACACTCATCACTGCACTGTCTTCATACTTAAAACTCATCTGATTAAAACAATAAAAATTGTTGAGAACACATATTTATTTCCTATAATAAAAATTTCAGTGAAAATGCATTCCAACAAATCGAGCTTCAGGAAACACTCTTGTTACAATTCATTGTGGTATTCTCTTTTTGTTCCTATTTACAGACAACGGACTTAATATACTTAAAAGTATCTTTAATACAGAATTTTCTCTTCAAACCAACACCAAAATTGCTTTGTGAATAAGTAGTAGTAACATACGATAAAAATCTTGATACGAATTTTAGAAAACAACTCCATTTTTATTCCTATCAGGAGCATGTTCAAATCACAAGTTTTGGAACATGTTACCTAGAAAAACATACAAAATATGTGGTTTCAATGACTATTTTCTCACATTCACTGCTAGTTTGTATTCTGTAGATAATTCTAGACCTGCTTCAATAACAGAGCCTTTAGATATACATTTGCTTCTAATAATACTAGGCAAAAAGGCAAATACTTTTGATTAATGTATTTCTACAAGATATAATCTGTCTCTTAGAGGACCTATTGCCATGGTATGTCATTGGTAGCCACATTAAAAAATAAATACACTGCATATCAATATTTTTAAAAACATCTTGGTTTGACTTGATCCCTTTGCTCACAAAGATTAAAAGCAATTCAATGATAAGCCAAGTTTTCTGAATGCATTGAAGTAAATACAAAAACTATGACTGCTACTCTAAGCAAGCAAGGATTTTAACTCCTCTATGTTTCCCCCTATGTGAATAACTATTAGATGTATATTACAGAAATATTTCAAATCCTTTGTAGTTGTAGAATGAAAGAAGTACATTTTCATAATATAGGATTTACAAAGTAACTATAATATGTAAATTCAAAATATGAAAATATAACCAGATAATTTTAAAATTCAAAACTACCTATAAAAATGGATATGAGAAGATTAATTTAGTCACAGTAGATATAATTTTTGATAACAATAAAAATACATGGTACAGGAAATAAACAGCAAAACAAGGAATAAGAAAATGATTTATACAAAGTGACAACTTGTTAGAAAATGAGAATAGATTTTTATAATTAATGTGATGACCTTACTGATACAATTTAATTCAGTAGGCCTGACCATAAATAATTTGTTAAAGAGAACTTTTTATAAAACCTAATATTAAAAATAGGAACATTGAATTATTATTATTATTATTAGAAAAAAATCCATGGAGAATTTGAATTGAATCTTGTTGAAATTAGCCAATATGATACACAAAGATTCAATTTATGTTGTCTTTATTTGTGATACTTTTCTCTTTCTGAAATTACTAATCATACATCTCTAGAACAAATCTGATCAGTGAGGTTGCATGTTACCTACTTAAATCACCACAGTATCTCTAACTCAGAATAAATAATAGCTTTGGGCAACAATAAAATGTGACTAATGGCTTTTTTCATTTGAACACTGTAAGCAAGAGGTAGAATCACTCATGGAAAATTGTGATTGGTGGAATGAATGAGTGGTAATTGCTTCACATTAAATAAACAAAAGACACCATCATATATTAATGCATTCACATTTTATTACAGTTTCGACAGACATTCTAATCAACAGTGACAGCAATTGAACAGATTGGTTGCACCCAAAGGTGCTGTTTATTAATTTATCTTAACAAATAATGATGTTGTGTCAAGGTAAATAATGTTTCTTCATATGTTGCAGGTTTTTGTATTGAAATTTGAATCAAGCAGAATGGTTATTCATTTGTTAAAGTATTTTAAATTAACATTTTACTGAGTTTTTAAGGGAATGTGGTTTGGACTGGTTTTTAAATTACTTTTCTAAATAGTAATAAAGGATGATCTCTGAGATGTTTGTCAAACTATCAGAGATTTATAGTGCATTTTCTGTTTACTTTTTTCTTCCTTATATGTAAAGTAGGAGTAATAATCTATCAAATTTAACTTTTAATGCTGTTAAATATATAAAATGTGACAAGAATAGGAGAATATTTGAAAGTTTTAAATCTCATTTTAATGATTAACAACAATATAATGATACAAATAGTTTAATTAAAAGTATTTTTATAGTGTAATAAAATTTTTTTTATTTGTGTCCATTCCATTATACGCAAACTATTACTGACAACTAGGACCCATTCAAACAACCTGGTGCTCTCCAAATATATCTGCCTTACTTTGCCTTTTTCTTTTTTTCACATGCCGCTCAGAATAATCCCTTTTACATTTTTAATGTGACAAGCCTTATTTATCTTTCAAGGTTCAGCTACCATTTTGTTAAGCAAGTCTTTCCTGATACTCTTTTCTTTTGTATCCTCTCTACCTCACTCTATTTTAGCATTTGCAACATTAGAACATAAATGCTTTTTTACTAGTGTGCTTCTCTCACACAGTGCAGAGTGAAAGGAAAAATGTTTCAAATGGAATATATATACACCATTCTATACACACATCATTTTATTATATATTTGTATGAAAATTTTACATTATTAGGTTGATGCTATGAATCTAATAAAATTGCACTTTAGAATATACCCTCAGGCACTATCTGTAAATACAGACACACATCTGTTCACCTGTAAACCATGTTTGAATCTCTTTTTTTCTCTCTCTCCTTCACTCTTTCCACTAGTATCACTATATATATATACATATACATTGGCAATATAAATTTTAATTATATATGTGATACTATTAAGGAAATAGCATAACCTAATTTTCTAGGAACACAGTTCCCTTTCTTGGAGTTTTGTAAAACCATTGAAAACACTGATTCAATCTGTTATAACGTGTTTGTGAAATCTTTGTGGTTATTAAAATCAAATGAGTAAAACAAGATTAATACGAATGCATACATACATATTTATACATAGTAGAGGATTCAATTATGAAGCCTTATTCATTAATTTATTCACTGCATTCATTCAACAGATATTGATATAATACCTGGTATGCTTCGGGCATTTGATGTGGCACTTCACATGAACTCGTGAACATAGAAAGTATAGTATCTGCTCTCATGGAGCTTCAAATCTAGAGAGACTCAAAGATGGTGAAAAACTAAATAAAATTAATTTAGTGTTATTGTTTTAAAGAATCTGGTATCAAGAATAAAAATAGTGTGATAAAAGTTAGCTTCTATGAAGCAGCAATATTTACATATAATTGAAAGTTGAAAAGGAGCTAGATGTGCAAAAGCAGGAGGAATATTAGTGGTGTTGTAATTTTTTTCTGGGTAAAAGAAATGGTGTATGCAAACACTCTTATTGTAAATAATTCTTAATGAATGTCAAAACTAAAAGAGAAATAATTTGAAAGGAGTATATTAAATAATGGCAGGAGGAATACCAGTTAGGCTTGGGGAGCTAGAAAATTAGGAGATTGTCAGGGTCTTGTAAACCAGAGAAAAACACTGGGATTTGATTCTATTTTCAATGGAAAAACAATCAAATACAAATAATGCGATCTGATTTATATTTTGAAAGCTTCATTTTTCTGCTCTATGGAGGATAGGTTGCATGGAGTCAAAAATGGAAATCAGGATACCAGTTAGGTAGCAGTGCTGTGTTCCAGATAGGAGATTTAACTATGCATTGCAGATGTTTTTGCAATTGCTGTATGGTGAGATCAACAGATATGATTCTTTTTCAAAAATTACAAAATTATAATTTGCTGTTCAAATTAATTAGGAAATAGCTATTTTGTTTATAAAATCATTCTTAAATTAAAATATGCGATTATCTATGGACCATTTACGTTATGACTAAATATCCTCAAATTTAAACATAACACCTTCCAAAAAACACACCTCTTGTACAATAATGCATATATGAAAACATATGGACAATTGATTTAAATTTTGAAATTTAACTTAAAAATAAACATCTATACTAAAATGTAAAGTTAATGATTCTCAAACTAGAAAATAGAAAAGTCTTTCAGCAATATAAATAATTCACATTATTATTTATCTGAATTTATTGGGTTATTACTCAGCATATACTACTCTGCACGTGTCTATGTCTGCTCTGCCTATAAGTAATTATAGATAAGTATTACTTCCTAGGGTAGATTAAAAGGACAGTGCTTATTGAGTTCATAAATATACAGCAGCTCCTATATACCCTTGACCCAGCTTTCCCCAATATTAACACATCTTATGTAATGATAGTACAATTAAAACTAAATTGATATTGGTACCATATTATTGGCTATACCACAGACTTTAGATTTCACTAGTTTTTCTATTACGCCCTCTTTCTGTTCTAGGATCCAATTTAGATCCCACATTGCATTCAGTTGTTATTTCTCTTAATTCTCATACAATCTATAGTAGTTCTTTAGTCTTTCCTTGCCTTTCATGACATTGACACTTTCTAAAGAGCATTGATCGATTATTTTGAAGAATGTTCCTCAATGTGTGGTTGCCTGATGTTTTCTCATGATTAGATTGAGGTTGCACATTTAGGGAAAGGATATCATGGAGGCGATAAGCCCTTCTCAATCCATTGTTATCAGCAGTGTATGATGTTGATACTATACTGAGTAGGTAGAAGAAAAAAGAGGCTGATCTGAGTAACTTTAGAAAATAATGTTTTATTGGATTCTGATATCCTCCTTTAATTATCAATTATTTCTGAGGCACAAAACAAATGTGTCTTGAAAAATACGAGTTGATTATCTTGGTTTTAATCAAATGGTGATGTTAATTGTCACTACTATTTCATATAAGTGCTCTTAAAATGAATAAATAAAAGCTTTGGTACAGTTTCTGATTTCAATTTTTTTAAAAAAATCTTCTGAGAAATCATTAAAATTGAAAGCAGTTATTTTTATCTGGCAAGAATATCAGTTATACCTAAAATGTCTTACGTTGGTATTAAATCAAATTTTGGATCCTGAACAACTATTAAGTCTAGAAGGAATTTGACCATCTTACAGTCAAGGAAGGGCCTTGGCCATCTCACTATTCCAAGAGACATTCCCCCAGTGACATTGATATTCTTACCCCAATAGCAGCTGAAGAGGAAAGGGTAGCAGGTAATTCATTTGGATTCCAGAGGACAGGAGATATTTCTCATGAAAACTATGGTATTTGCCATGTCAGTTGAGTAACTAGGAATCTAGAAGTCTTGGAAATTTTGAGAAATCCACTCCACAACAGTAAAAAGCAAGTTTCTGCAGTTACTTTTTAGACCACTAAAACAAGCAGTCATTGCTTGCTAAGATCTATAGAAATTTAGAGACAACATATGCTCTTCGTGGCACTTATTGGACTCAGAGTCAGGAAAGGCTAACTTTGAAGTAGTCCAGAAAGCTCATATAGGCTACTGTGTATACAGCTTTACTAACTCATAACTCCGCAGGTCTAATGTTACTTAAGCATCTATGGTAGAGACAGATTTAGTTTAACTCTATGGCAAGCTCCAACAGAAGAGGCACAGCAGTATCCCCCAAAGATTAGGAAGTAAATTTGTGCTATCTTAACAGTTACCTATTTTCCTTTTTGAGAAATAGTTTTTTTCCTGTTTCTGGACAATGATATAAACTAAAATGCTAACAGTGAGATATGCGATGTTTGTCCCACTTGAGTTAAACATGGTGACTTAGGTTTTGTTACATCCTTTTAACAATAAATTTAGACATGCCCAGCAGCACTTTATGGTGAAGTAAAAGTGGTACATATGAGATTGTTTTGAGCATGACCCAACAGGCACACAAAATTTGCATGAGGAGTTGATTCACACAGCTTGTCTCCACCTGCCCCACTATGTCTCATCTCAAAACACATGCATAACATCTTTGGTAATCCCTATGACCACTGGTTTGACGGAAAAAAAATACCCAAGCCTGATTTACACATAACACTGTACAGTTAACTTCCTTGCCCTGGTCAAAGTGTATACAACAGTACTAAAATCCCACTTTTGCACGATTCTAAATGATGGTGAAGAAAGTGAAACCTATTAGCATCAGAACATCAACTAGCATAATCACATTTTCAATGTTACCTCAATGGAGAGAAGACCTGAGGTATCTATGAATAATGCTTTGATAGAATCATGAAACATTTAGAAAAAAATAAAATAAAAAGGTGAATTAATAAGAAGTTTGGAAAGACATATATTAATGCATCTCTTAATTTGGGACCAGATTGTGGCCTAAAGGGACCTGCGCTGGCTTCTGCTTTCCTCAATTCTCAGTGATTCAGCTATGCAGATTTTTTTTTTCAGTTTTTCAAATATCTTGTCCAATCTTAGGGCCTTTATATGAGATGTTTTTGAACCTGCAAGTCTCTCCACTTCTCTTCCATTTCTCACATTGCTTATCTTAAATCGTCGTTTAGATGACATATCGAATGACACTATCACAAAGAAACCTCCCTTCCTTTCACAGACTACATCAGGGCTCCTTTCTAATGCTGTCACAGCTTTCTGTACTTTTTCATTTTTCTGATCACAATGCAATTAATTGTATAGTAAGTATTTCCTGTCTCTCTCTTTTTGTAATAACTTCCATAAGTCACGGATCATTTTTAGCTTATGCATTTCAGGCACCAGCATTTTCATTATCTAGCAGTGTGTTTATATATAATTGGAACTCAAAAATACTTGTTGAATGAATGAATAAATAAATAAGTGAATTAGTTTTTTGTAAGTTAATATTTGCAAGAAAATGGGAGTTTTATGTTAGTGAATGAGAGGAAGGACATTCTTCCAGTCACATCCTCACGTTTCCTTCATGACAGCAAGGTGGTGACTCTCCAAGTCAGAACCAAGTCATTCGAATATTCTCTTCCTAGTGTGTCAGCCTCATTACTAGGCCTCATGTAACTTAACCTGACATTAATCAATACACTGGCAGCAGTATCACCACGGGGAGTGCCCTGATCATGTCAAAAATATTGTATATTCAGCATTGAGACCACATCTTGAAATTATTTTGGGATTTCTGGAATTTATGACAGAATTTTTCATTATACACACACAGAACAATTGTAATATCTGATAAAGGGACAAACATGTTCCTGGCTATTAAGAAAAACAGTTGTACATTCAAACCCGATGCACAGATTATGATGATACACTTGTCAAAACACAGTACAATTATGTTATGAATAGGAGGTTGATTTCATATGTTAATTTTAATGGAGATTGGATATTTAAATTCTGTAGACATATGTCTGAGTTTAATAATCATAAAATGCATGTTCAGATTGAATGACCGAGTCAATTATTTCTCTAAAAGTAGTTATTAAGAGAGTTTTAAATACATAAGAATAGTAATGGAATAACTCATGAATATTCTATGTTTCCAAAATTAATCACAAGTCAACTTCTAGTTTATATTTTGTGGAATAATTATTATGTGATTTGGAGATGCTGATGAGTTACAAAGTAATGGAATGCTAATAACTTTTGGAAAGGGTGAAACAATGAAAGGACATTGATCAGCCATGTCGTGTTTATCACAGTGATCTCATCTGATACATATTTTGAGTCTGGACTTCCATTTTTCTGAAGGAGATGATTTTTCAACCTATATATTTTATACTATATGGCAAAAAATCACAAAACACTAAAATAGTATAAACAAAAATTTATATTTTATACTTCTAGAGTAATAAATCAATAGTTAAATGTTGCGTTTTGTGTAATATAAAATATTTTATTATTTGAGGCAGGGCACGGTGGCTCACACCTGTAATCTTAGCACTCTGAGAGGCCGAGGCGGGAGGATCGTTTGAGCTTAGGAGTTCGAGACCAGCCTGAGCAAGAGCGAGACCCCGTCTCTACTAAAAATAGAAAGAAATTGGCCAAATAACTAAAAATAGAAAAAAATAGCTGGGCATGGTGGCACGTGCCTGTAATCCCACCTACCTGGGAGGCTGAGGCAGGAGGATTGGTAGAGCCCAGGAGTTTGAGGTTGATGTCAGCTAGGCTGATGCCACAGCACTCTAGCCCAGGCAACAGAGTGAGACTCTGTCTCAAAAAAAAACCAAAAAAAACAAAAAAAAACAACTTTATTATTTGATTCTAGGGTAGATTCCAATGATTTTGAGCATCTCACACACATTTTAGAGAGTATAAAAAGATTAAACTGAAACACATTTGCTGTCCAAACTCCCCACTTGTACTATGTCCCTTCAGCATTCAGATATCAATTAATTTAAATGTCACCATTGCTTTCATACAGGGACGGGGTGGGAGAAATGGAAAGGAGCAGGGAAAAAGAATTGTTATGATAGCAGCATACTCCAAGGCTAAAGAAACATATAGTAAATGTTTGGGATCTGAGAGCAGGTTGTATGTCAGGAGGCATGCAGGCTAGAATTTGCTATTTTCCTGGCTCAATCAGATAAACCTATCCTACTAAGAGAGGCTGATAGCCCATTGTATTAATCAGAATTCTCCAGAGAAACAAGACAAATAGGAGCTATTTATATATAAATATAAATTATATATATAACACATATATATATAAATATCCTATATGAAATATGTTATAAGGAATTGGCTCACACAGTTATGGAGGTTGAGAAGCCCCCACAATCTGCTACCTGTAAGCTGGAGACCCAGGAAAGCCAGTCGTATAAATTCTAGTCCAAGTCTAAAGGCCTAAAAACCAGAAGTCCCAATGGCATAAGTTCCAGGCCAAGGGCAGAAGACTGATGTCTCAGCTCAAGTAGACAAGGAGAGGCAACTTTCCACTGTCTCTTTGTTCTATTCTGGCCCTCAACAAGTTGGATGATGCCTACCCACATTGGGAAAGGGATCTATTTTATTCAGTCCACTAGTTCAAATGCTAATCTCTTCTGGAAATACCATTATGAAAACACCAAGAAATAATCATATATCTAGGCATCTTGTGGCCCAGTCAAGTTAATGTGTAAAATTAATCATCACAAGTTCACCCCTTGTCAATTTGCCATTCATATACATCTCCATAAACCATACCTATTTCCAAATAGATATGATAAGAAGTCCTAATTCTGTCTAACATAACTATTCTGTGTACAAACAAAAGCACTCAAATCCCTTCCTCAGAAAAATAAGTAAAATCTTCAGTGTCTATCTTTCAGAAGACAGATATCTTCTTCTTGATATCTGTCTTAGTCTGTTCAGGTTGCTATAACAAAAATGCCATAAGTTGGGTAGTGTATAAACTACATACATTTATTTCTCTCAGTTCTGGAGTTTGGGAAGTCAAGGATCAAGGCACTGGAAGATTCAGTGTCTGGTTAGGGCCCATTCCTCATTGACTGTGCCTTCTCACTGAGTCCTTACATGGCAAAAAGGGCAAACAAGCTCCCTCAGGCCTCTTTTATTGCATGCAGAGAAGGAAAATCCATATCCAGAGTAAGTGTCTATTCTAGTAAGGACATGCTGTCCTTCTATTCTAGTAAGGACATGCTGTCCTTCTGTGATAAAAGCTGTCCAATGCGATCAACCTACCATGAGGTAGCTGTCTGCTCACTCCCAGGGTATGGTGCCATATGAGGGACTCAATGTTGGTCTCTACTGCTTGCAGATTGGGCAATCAGCAGTGGTTATAGCTAAATAATCCTTGGAGAGTGGAAATTAATGTTTCTGGGCCCATGTGTAACCTGCTTCCCTGATACCATGGCAACTTTATTCATGAGCCCATTGGGCAACAACAGGGGTAGCATGGAAAGAGGCTGATTGATATCCACAGAATATGGCATCCTATCCACTTGTTATGAAAATCCTCCTCTGCCGAGGTCAACTTTGTGAGCATTCACAAGTAACACACATATCTTCACATTTTTGCCCATTCAGAGAAGCAATTTTCTCCTCCAAATTTCCTTATCACCAATTTTCCAATCATGTTTCTTCTAAGTCCCTTACTATTCAGCTAAACCATTGGCTACAGCCCAGGAATTGGTATATAATCATATGCTTAGCAATTTCTCCTAAGCAAAGTTCACAACCAGGTGCAAAATTCCCGATGTTTTGCTCACTGGGAGGATTTCCCCTCACCACCTTCCTTCAGGGAGTCCCAAAAAGGGGCTATAATGCTGCAACTG
>NW_012141635.1:3139494-3140832 GCF_000956105.1 Propithecus coquereli
GTCATATTACACCCAGTTCATGATAGGCACCTCAGGTCACATAGTAGCTTGGTGGCCCATGATTAAACATTCAGTCTGCATTAAAGCTCAGTAGTATGCCAGGAGCTGCTTTTCAAATGCAGAGTAGTTATCTGTGGAGGATGTGAGGCCTTTGCTCCAAAATCCCAGGAGTCTGTGCTGTGATTCACCTATAGGGACATGTCAAAGGCTCCAAACATCACCCTTATCTACCACTGACAATTTAAGCAACATTTTATGTTCTGGATTATGTGGCCTAAGGAACAGAACAGCTTTCACAGCAGATTTACCTATTGCAGAGCCTTCTCTTATTCTGGACCCCATTCCAATACAGCACCTTTTGAATCACTCAGTAAATGGTCAGGAGTAACACACCAAAATGAGGAATATGTTGCCTCAAAAATCCAAAGAGAAGCAGTAGACATTGCACTTTTTTGGTTCTGGGAGGGGCCAGATGCAACAACTTAGAAGAAATATCTTGACAGACTACATACCACTATAACCCTAGAAATTTCACTGAGGTGTAAGGCTGCTGCATGTTAGTCAAATTTATTTCCCACCAACAACAAGCAAATGTCTTACCAATTAGTCTCGAGTAGTTACTAATTCTTGCTTGCTAGGTCCAATCAACATAATGACATCAAAATAATGGTTCAGTATGATATCTTGTGGAAGGGATGCCAACCAGATTATCACATAGGACTGAAGAATTTATACGTCCTAGTGACAGGACAGCAAAGGTGTATTGCTAGCCTCGCCATCTGAAAGAAAACGACTTCTGGTAGTCTTTACTAACAGGTATTGAGAAATAAGTATTTGCTACAGCAATAGCTGCTTATCATGTAGTAGGAGGTATGTTAATTTCCTCAAGCAATAAAACCACATCTGGTATGGCAACTGAAATTGGGGTCACCACTTGGGTAAGATTATTATAGTTGATTGTCATCCTCCAAGCTTCCTCTGTGTCTGCATAGGCCAAATAAGAGTGCTGAATGAGGATGCGGTGGGAACCACCACCCCTGTATCCTTAACAGTCAAGCAAACTTTCTCTATTTTTTTGTTTTATTTGGGCCTCAACAGACTGTATGATGCCTATGCATATTGGGGAGAGCAAACTCATTTGTTCATTCCACCAATTAAAATGCTAATCTCTTCTAAAAACACCATCACCAACAGAAATAATGTTTAACAAGATATTTGGGTCCAGTTAAGTTGACACATAAAATTAGCCATCACAGCTGTGAGGCTATAGAAAATTTTGATGTTAAGAAGAAGTGGACATATATTTATGCTTGAAATTCAGAATGTGTAATAAATGAG
>NW_012141635.1:3142202-3146726 GCF_000956105.1 Propithecus coquereli
CAGAAAGGCACAACTGTGGATTTTCTCCTTCAAATCAATCTTTCTTCAAATAGAATTAAAATATAGGGAAGGTGGAGATTAGATAACTGCAACCAGCTATTTTTGAAAAAGATTAATGCAGCAAAATTTCTGTTAATATTAATTTAGGTATAATTTAGAAAGCACTCTTGTGTTGCACCATTCATCATAGATAGGCATGAAATATAAAAAAATAAGTAATTAAACACATGTTTATTATTTTATGTAAATTCTTATTCCATTATCTAGGAGAGTTGCTATAAGGAAAGGGTTTTATTTTTCAAATTTAAATGCAGTTTAATGTGAGTAAAAGAGTGCTTTATAACAAAGTCTTAGCAAATATTTCCCTTAGCAATCTAAGGTCAGCTCGTTGAAAATAATAAGGCAAGCACATTGTTCGGTGTGTCCTAATAGAACCACATTTGCTCATCACCTTACCTTTTGCCACATACTGTACTTAATATTTTTGCAAACACTGTCTCATTTAATTATCACAGGAACTCTTTAAGATAGAAATTATTGTCCCAATTTTAAAATGAGAGAACTAATCTTCATGGATGTTATTTTCTTTAGGTTCCTCAGCTGGTAGGTTGCAGCTAGAAATTGAACTTGGGTGATTCTGAATTCCATGTCATGCCCAGTCAAATAGAAAATGCAAAAATGACTTAAATAGGTAATTCTATTACCAGACAATATGTAAAAATTTGCTTCTATACTTACAAATCTACCGTATTTTTTGCTCTAATCTACTTTTAAGGCTCTATTCTTTACCTCAGATCCTGATTTGATCACTTCCATTTACTTCAGGATTTTGCTCCATTATTTCTGTCTCTTCTCTCCTGTGTTTGCAATTCCTCACTCCATTTTCACTGGATTCTTTGTTACCAGCTGAAAAACCTGTTGATGTCTGAAATATATTTAAAAGCAAAAATAAAACGAAAAGTATAACACATTACTTGACCTTGAACTCTTCTAGCTATACCCCAAGTCTCTGTTGTTTCTCACCCAGTTTCTCTGCAGAGCAAATTACCATCGCTGTGTGCACCTTTTTACTTCCCAGGTACCATTTGGGAATCTTGCTTCTACTTGCAAAATTACAATAAAACTATGGTCTACTTCTTGATATAAAATATGCAATGAATCATTCAAGCCTATTCCAATTTGACCAATAGAAGTCATTTGACATCATTGACTCCTTATTTTTGTAATGATTTTCTCTTTGGCTTCTCTGCTACTGATCCTCATTTTTGATCAGTTGTGTAATAAATGATTCCTTTTCAGGTTACATGTTAGCAGAGGTGCCCATCAATCTTAGCCTGATTTTAAACATTCATAACTTAAGAAGTATAAATCTATGCTATTAACTGAAAAAAAATTGTAAGTTGAATTACTTACACATTTTACACTTATTTAGTTTTGTAAATTTTAAATAATAAAATTTTAGATTTTTACTTTACTCTGAATGAAGGTATCAGATATTCACTGAAACAGAACACATTGCAGATTTATTATTTGAAATCCACAAAACTAAGTTTCATTCTAATTAAAGATGGAAAATGCTGACCAAATATCTTTACATGAGCTCCATTCCCATGTACCCACTGGACTACTTGTAAGCTTCTGTTAGCAGTTATCCATGCATATAAGAATTAACATACGCCAAATCTTGTTTCTTGGTTTCTTCCTCAAAACAGTTCTCCTCAAACCCATTTTCCTTATTTCAAACAATAGAATCTGATATTTCTAGCCAGAACCTTTTTTCTCCTTTAATTCCAACATACAGTAAAACAGAAGTTCTGACTATATTTTGCTTTACATTGTTATATATATATATCATCTCTTTTCTGTCTAGAACACTGATGCTTTCATTCAGATACTTATAACAGATAGAAAATGTTATTCAGTAGGCTCCAAACTGGTCCTTGTATATCTTGTCTTGTACTTCCAAAAGCCATGTTATAAAATATAGACATAATAATAATAACATGCACACATACAGTGTATAGACTTTCAATTTCAGATAAGGCCTAGCAGATCAGAGCAGACCAGTGCATCTGTGGAAAACTGCTAGAAGAGAATAGGCCTTAAAATCACATTTTTGTAAGGATTAGTTACACTGACCATTTATTGGTGGTTTCGGTGTGCTTTGGAAGACTTCTATGACAGTAGCTATAATGATACTTTATTATAGCCGGAAAGTTTATCTTACTCAATTCACCAGGATCTACATTTCTTTAAAGGAGAACCTATTTTTTAATTTATTTTCTTATTATCTATATAATACTTATTTTTCTGTAGTTCTTTAACATATAATCACTCAAAAAATGAAAGATAGTACAAATAAATAAACATTAATGAGAGAACAAATAAAGAAGTATCAAAATATGATAAGAAAATATTTTCCAACGCAATCTCAGCCATTGTGAGAAAAGATGGTTTACATAGCTCTTTTTTTTTTCTTCTGATTTCAATATGTCACATTCTGTCTATACTATCCATGGTCATAATGTCTTTTGGTACTTTCTTGACTTATGAAAATAAAATATTTTATTCCCGGTGGATTTTAATAAGAGTATATAAATGCGTTAGCTAAAATAAAAGGTTTATTTCTTTTCTTAAGAAATAGGACATTTCAATATGTAAGTAAGTTATTTAACAAAATTAGAGTTAAATTATGAGGAAAGAAATGGAGCTTACAACGGTACACGTGGTCTACAGAATGCACTCTGACACTCTTTTCGTTAGCGTGCCTTGGTGCAGCCCTATGCTGTGCGGCAATCTGATTGATGGCTGTGTGACAGACCTCCCGATACTCAGCTCAGTCAGCCATACGACCAGAGATAAAGATAAATTTGGGAATCTAGTTAGTTCTGTGACCTTCACTGGTAATGAATCCTGTAGGCTCATTAGTTGCAATTTGAAGCATTTTATAATTAATTGCCTTTAGTTTAATGAAGTTTTTGCTTGCTTGGAAATCAGAACAATGGTAAACACCTCAACAAACTCGTTGACAATGTTTATTACAGGGTAGTTGTGACCTTGAAGAGTGTTGCTTGTATTTTTTTTTCTGATTTTAATGGTTATGTATAATATAAAATGCATAGGGAGGGTTTTATCTTAATATTTTCAAACCATACTTCATGAATTAGGAATCTTATTATACTTGGAATCATCTATAACTCACTAAAATATATAAAAGTTTCTTCTGAAATTCTTTTTGCTCAGATTCATGATTTTAATTTCTTATCTGTTTAGCTTATTTGGCCATATGCTTGTCATATTACTCTGGGCACAAAAGCAACCACCATGACACATTTTTTAAAAAAGAACATTACATTATAATTTTTACAGCTTAACAGGAATGTGAATCTATGCCAGCATGACAGAGAAAAAAATCTCTGAGATGTAATTTTAGCTAGGAAAATAATTTTGTCAGGAGGAAAAGCAGAGTTGTAATTTCCAAAATTTGAACTTAATTGGATAGATTGTATAGTGTGTATTAAAAAATAGTCACATAACTTTTTTTGTGTCAAAGTCATGTCTTCAGGTACTGCCTATTATATGACTGATAGATTATACTGTTTCATAATGATGTTGAGGCATATTTCTTCAAGCTTTTTAATTACAGAAGCCATTCACTTTTAGCATTAGGATTATAAGCACTTTGAGTCGTTCTAATAAAGTATAATGTATTTTCAATGCAACATTCACACATCTGAGTGACCAACCACAAGCATAAAGAGCCCTAAAGTAAAATAGCTAAATTCTGGGATTAAATTGGCTTTTAACTATGTTACCAAAGGAAAGTCAATTATGATGTTTTGGTTTACCAATTGGTAAAAATATAGGTATCTATTAGATTATTAAAGAGTTGCATACATATTAAGTGGTATAATTTAAAGTAAGCCAAAGAGATCTTCAATAAGATATTTGAACCAGAAACCCTATAGCAAAGGTAAACGCTATAACAAAACATCTACTTTATCAACTGGTGTTCTTTGGTTAAAGCAATGGAAAAAAAATCATCTCTTACATTTACAATGATAAGAGAGAGGAAAGCATGGGCTTTTTACATTGAAAGGTAGCCATCAATTTCAGTATTAATACAAAATTTGGTTAGTTGCCATTACAAGCTAACGTAGCATTTAACATGTCTCACTCATGCATCTGAAATGACTTAGATTACAGATATTTGAAGATTGAAGGCTCTTGCCTTCCTTTAGCTACATGAATACATCATTAGGTCTGTTCCATCATAAGATCCTTTTTTTCTTTTTTCTTTTGCCGGAAATACATTTCTACTTAACTTCACATAATGTCTCCTTTGTATTTTCTGAATCAACTTAAATATAATCTCTGGCCATTTTAGCTAATGTGACCCCTCCCTTTAGTAATTTTCTATGATGATATATTTTATGCTTTATGTTTATTGGACCTAAAATTGGATATATTTTGGATATATTTTATGCTCTATGTTTATTGGACCTGAAATTAACTTATTTATTC
>NW_012141635.1:3162171-3162718 GCF_000956105.1 Propithecus coquereli
CCTGGCTAATTTTTCTATTTTTAGTAGAGAAAGGATCTTGCTCTTGGTCAGGCTGGTCTAGAACTCCTGAGCTCATGAAATCCCCATGCCTCTGCTTCCCAGAGTGCTAAGAGGAAAATTTACTTTTTAACCAACAGTAATAACAATGTATTATAGTTTGCAATGCATGTAGGAGTAAATTGCATGACAACAATAGCGTAAAGGTCAGGAAGAAAAATGGAAGGAAACTATTGTATGGTCCTTATGCTATATGTAAAATGATATCATATCTTTTGAAAATAGATTATGATTAGTTAAACATGTATACTTTAAACTGTAAAGCAACTAGTACGGTAACAGAGCACAAAACATGGTGAGCTTCTTTGAATTTTGGAAACAGTGCAAAACACACTTTTTAATAATCCTCCAATGTTTATTGGGTGATGTGGAAGGCTGAAAGATTGAGGGAGCCCCAAAATGATATAGAGTTTCACAGCTGTTTCGATCATGATATAATCTGATCGCGTTCTTTGACCAAGAAGATCCAATGTTGCTGGAGAAATCTATA
>NW_012141635.1:3162768-3164917 GCF_000956105.1 Propithecus coquereli
TATAAGATGTTATAATACTTTCTTCTTAGACTCCAATAAAACATATTGCTTTCGTCTCACTCTGGAAACCACTAAAGTAAACTGCTGTTCAACAATAGTCAAAGTAGAGATCACAACAATGTTTTTGATGAAGTAGGAGACAGAGCAGCTCAGAAAAATAGTAATTGGAAATTAGTAAAAATTGGCAATTAGTCTTGAAAAGCACATACTAGAACAAATGTTATTATAAGTTCCCTCACTACATGAGGAAAGACATAATAATGTGTTGAAGTTTTCTTATATAATAAAAATCGATCATTGCATGAGACAGTATGCATAGAATATACAGCATGAAAAAAAAATGTTTTTTTAGTCTAAATTAGAAAGTTGGGCAATACCTGATCTAAAGAAAAGGGTGGGGGAACCATAATTACTTGACATAACTGGTACTAGCAATGCTAGGTACCTTAAATGAATCTCATCATTCATGTTTGGCTGAATTCCTCTAAACAAGTAGAGCTCGTTAATTAAGATGCCATTGAACACAAAAGAGCAAAATAAATTAAAGGCATGGGAGCAGTGAATAAAAGTTATGCTAGACTAGCAAAAGAAGCAACCTGGAAAAATACATAAAAAAGAGACATCAAAAATAGATAATAATTTATATAAGCACAGTTTAGCATAAACATTAAATAATAGCATTTTTCACAAAGCATTGATGCAATTAACCTTAATCTTTAATTGTGATGATTTGATATTTGCTTGAACCCTCATATATTGATATGAGGAGAGAACTACATTAAATACTGCAGGGAAATAAAATGAGTTGGATGTGTTATTTTGGCTCTCATCATTTTTTTTCCAGATGATGAGAGAATATATATATGCATAAAATATTGCATGCATAATTAGAAAGCAATACATAGTGAGGTGATTGGTAGTAATGGTGAGTACTAAAAGTATCAATTTGGAAGGGCATTAATTTTGGAAAAGGAAATTCTTTAACTGACATTGAAAGAATTATAGGATAGAGTTAGCTGAGAAGATGGGGCACAAATTATAGCATATGATTATAAATATGATTGTAAAACTGAGTTAGTTGACTATACCAGACAAATCATGTGTTAGGAAGAAAGATTCTTTTGGGGCTGCCAGTATAAGTTAGACTTAGGGTAAAGTCAACAAGCAAATGCTTTCTCATTTCTCACCAGTAGAATCTTGGAATTCTTCTACTTGCTGTAGTCACCATACACAGCTAAAAAACCAATTAAAGAAAATTATGGATACACAATTGGATTTAATAACAGTTTAGATAAGTGAAAGAAAGAATTAAAGCATAGTTTTTGGAGTTAAACTCCAATATTTACAATTAAATTTGGTTACATTTTTAAAAGTGGAATATGTAGAATGGATGGTATGGATGACAGGAATATGAGATACAACAGACATTTTCTAATACGTGTAACTAAAGTCCTGGAAAGGGGAAAGTAGTGGGGGAGAGAAAGAGAGAGAGATTGAGAAAAACAGTATTTGAAAATAAAACACTCAAAACTGAAAATGTATCAAAATGTATCAAAATTTATATTCAATAAACACCATAAAACACAAGCAGGAAAAATGAAAAAAAAAAAACCACCTGTGGTTAATAATGATGGAGTATTAGTGATTGTATCATTTACCTTCCCATCTTAAACAATGACAACAACAAAAACAACAGCAAAAACCAGATATGCTACACGAAATTGCTTTTAGAGACACTAGACAACTAGATATCGAGCAATAAGGGAGGTAATCACTGAGAAATGGAAAACAAATGAAACGAGCCTCACATTTTCCCAAGTTTACTGCATCCAGAAAGTTTGTAGACCATGACGCAGGGAGAGGACAACTGAGGCAGAGCTCAGCAGACTTCCTGAGTCAGGGAGAGGGAGAGTCCTCCCCCCATTCTCCTTGAGTACTCAGGAGAATACTGATCAACTCATGCATGCGAGGAAACTACCTCAGGCCAAAGAAAGAACGACTGAAAAGAATTAGAACAGTGCCTGGCACTCATACAGAGCCAGGAAAGTGCTTGTTCCCATAAGCCGGCCTAGACAATCTTATAATTCACAAAAATTTATCATGAATTCAAAACAGTCTTTCCTCGATAGTGAAAAATAATTATTCCTAA
>NW_012141635.1:3165670-3166420 GCF_000956105.1 Propithecus coquereli
CATTGTTTCTTAAAGCTGAATAGTACTCCATGGTATACATGTACCACAGTTTATCCATTCATGTATTGATGGACACTTGGGTTGTTTCCAAATCTTTGGAATTGTGAATTGTGCAGCTATGAACATTCAAGTGCAGGTGTCTTTTTCATAGAGCGACTTTTGCTCTTTTGGGTAGATGCCCAGTAGTGGGATTGCTGGGTGAAATGGAAGTTCTACTTGTATCTCTTTAAGGTATCTCCATATTGCTTTCCAAAGAGGTTGCACTAATTTGCAGTCCCACCAGCAGTGTATGAGTGTTCCTATCTCTCCGCATCCACGCCAACATTTATTGTTTTGGGACTTTTTGATAAAAGGCCCATCTTATTGGAGTTAGGTGATATCTCATTGTGGTTTTGATTTGAATTTCCCTAATGATTAGAGATGTTGAGCATTTTTTGTATATTTGCTGGCCATTATTCTGTCTTCTTTTGAAAAGTTTCTGTTCATATCCTTAGCCCACTTTTTGATAGGGCTGTTTGATTTTTTCTTGCTGATTTTCCTGAGTTCTAAATAGATTCTGGGTATCAGACCTCTGTCAGATTTGTAGCACACGAAAATTTTACCCCATTCTGTGGGTTGCCTGTTTGCTCTTGTGACAGTTTCTTTGGCTGTGCAGAAGCTTTTTAATTTGATGAGGTCCCATTTATTTATTTTGATTGTTGCTGTGATTGCCTTTGCGGTCTTCTTCATAAATTCTTTGCCTAAGCCAAT
>NW_012141635.1:3167890-3169036 GCF_000956105.1 Propithecus coquereli
TTCTTATCATAAAAGGGTGTTGAATTTTGTCAAATGCTTTTTCTGCATCTATTGAGAGGATCATATGGGTTTTATTTTTGCTTCTGTTATGTGGTGAATTATGTTTATACATTTGCATATGTTGAACCATCCATGCATCTCTGGTATGAAGCCCACTTGGTCATGATGGATTATTTTCTTAATAAGCACCTGGATACAGTTAGCTAGAATTTTGTTGAGAATTTTTGCATGTCTATTCATAAGGGATATTGATCTGTAGTTTTCCTTTTTTGTTGCGTCCTTTCCTGGTTTTGGTATCAGGGTTATATTGGCTTGAGAAAATGTGTTGGGAAGGAATCCATCCTTCTCGATGCTGTGGAATGATTTCTGCAGGGTAGGCATCAGTTCTTCTTTGTAGGTGTGGTAAAATTCGGGTGTCAAACCATCTGGCCCGGGACTTTTCTTTTTTGGAATGTGTTTTATTACTGTTTCAATTTCAGTCCTTGATATTGATCTGTTCAGTAATTCTATTTCTTCCTGGTTGGACCTAGGAAGGCTGTGTGTTTCTAAAAATTTATCCATTTCCTCCACATTTTCCAGTTTGTGTGCATAAAGGTTTTTGTAATATTCATAAATAATACCTTGCATCTCCATGGCATCGGTTGTAACTTCTCCTTTTTTTTCCTGAAGGAGCTTATCAGGGATTTTTCTTTTCTGTTTTTCGTTAGTTTAGCCAAAGACGTGTCAATTTTGTTTATTTTTTCCAAGAAGCAACTTTTTGTTTTATTAATCCATGTATAGTTTCCCTGTTGTCAATTTCATTTAGTTCTGATTTGATCTTATTAATTTCCCTTATACTGCTGGGTTTGGGGTTGGTCTGTTCTTCTTTTCCCAGTTATTTGAGTCGATTCATTAGGTTGTCTATTTGTGATCTTTTTGACTTTTGGATATAGGCATTTATGGAAATAAACTTTCGTCTAAGGACTGCTTCGGCTGTGTCCCACAGATTTTGATAACTTGTGTCACCTTTGTCATTTAGTTCAAAGAATCTTTTGATTTCCATCTTTACTTCCTCGTTTATGAAGGAATCGTTCAGCAGAAAGTTGTTTAATTTCCATGACTTTGTGTAGAGATGAGAATTTCTGTTGGGGTTGATTTCTGTTTTTA
>NW_012141635.1:3181268-3187240 GCF_000956105.1 Propithecus coquereli
ACCTACTTATTAATGTGTGTGTGTGTGTGTGTGTGTGTGTGTGTGTGTGTTTATCTCCCAAGCCATATATTTACTGGATTGAAGATGTTGGGAGAGACTGCATTCTTCAAGGGAGTCTGTAAGGACACAGTAAATTCTGGTGAACCTTAAGCTATAACTTCTATCTGGCACTAATGGACCAGTAGACCAAAAAAGGAATTACTCTACTGAAAAGGTTAATTGAATGCATGGATCTCAGGTTGCTGCTACATAATGCGGACTAGGATGAGTAGGTCTGGAACTCAGTGATTTCATAGAGGTGTCACTGTGTTTCTTTGCCTGGTAATAATATTCTGGCATGGACAACAAAATTAAGGGCTTGGATTCTACACCTTAGGCTTGCTGAAATACTTAAAAAAATAGACAAAATCAAAGAAAAGAGTGAATATTAATTAGAGCTTCAAGAGAAATTGCAATAATAGGGAACTGGTTTGTTCCATTATACTTATACTACTTAAATTTGTCTTTGAGAGATTTCTGCTTCTTGAAGTCCATGTGATAGAGAAGATGTATGGATGGAAGCCTGGATTATGGCATACAATTTTGCTGTCCACAGCACACCCTTTTGGCTCACCATGATTTTTAGCTGCAGTTACAGCTGACCCTATAATCTCAAGTTCCTCCAAACTAAAATGATTGCTGTGCATTTTTCCATATTTTTCCTCAGAGCCTTCTTCAAAACCATAGAATACCACTCATTTCGTATCCCAGAGAAGCCCAGAATTGGTGGAGGAAGACACAACTCCTGGGGTTAACCTCAATTGATGGGCAAAAAGAGCTGGTGGATGAATGCTCAAGCCTCTTGTCTTTGGAAAGACAACACTGGAAAATATTCTATATGCTTCTTGAAGACCCCAGAAACTTTAGCCTTAACTATTCAGAGCAAATACTTCAATACAACCCCTTCATTTTTGATTTTCTTCATTAACTATCTCACTCTCCCTCTGGAATTACCTTGTGAATAAATTATCTGCATCCCAGTCCTTGTTTTAGGCTCTACTATGGGGAAAATACAAATTGAGAAAGGCAGAGAATGTTTTATTTTTCCAATGCATTTCTAGCTTTTATAACAATTCTTGGTATAAAGTACTACTCAATGGCTGTTTATTTACAAATAGTCAAAGTTATTAACCATGGGGGGAATTAATATTTAAGAGTTCATTTAATCTCAGAGGAGTGGAAACAGCAACAAAAACATCACCTATGTGTTCTTAATTATTTTTCTGAACAGAGCACAAAGTAGAAAGAAGTAAAAACCAAGTAGATAGACAGATTATAGACAGATAAATAGATAGAGATACTAAACAGAAGCCAGAAGAAGTAACAGAAAGCAGTAATAGTTCTAAAGAATAGCAAAAAGGAATTATTAAAATGCCACTTTCATTTTCTCTTTATCTCTCGCCTCATCACAACTTTTTCTAATTTCTGTTTGACTCATATACCTGTATTGTTCTTCTATTCCTCTGCTATTGCTTTGCTGTTATTGTTTTTGATTTTCCTTGCAATAGCCCAATGTGTCTTTCATAGCTCAAGTCATATCAATTTCAAGTTCAAGCTCACGACCAGAGTGTCTGAGCTACAGATCCCAATTGGCAGAGTGCAAGTTTTCTTGGCCCAAATGTGACTACAGCAGCAGGGTCCAGTATCCTGCTGCCAGCTCACCAGTGCTCAGAAGAGCAGAATCCTGGGAGGACATAGCCAGTCCTCTAAAAAGGAAGTATGAGTATAGGAAGAAAATGATTGTCAAATATCCCGCAGCAAAATAATGTTTTACATTTTTAATGTGGGGATATTTATTTGTATAACTAAAATGTCAAATAAATAACATAGCATTTCCTTTTTATAAATAAGAGATTCTTAAAGCAGTGAAATGAAAAAAATTAAATTTCACTTTTGAAGAACATTTGCTTCCTGAGCTCATGAGATAACTGTATATTTGTATTAACTATTTGTTATATTTCATAGATATTATAACTAATATGAATGCGAGTCATCTTCTTTGATACTGACATTTTAAAAGAAATCCAGAAAATTTGGTATTTGTGTGAGTGTTAAGGTGTAATTCTTAATGACATTAATAATTATATTTGATATGTGTATTTAAATATAGATGAGCAGTAAATATATAATTTTAAAAAAATCAATCTTATACTAAAATTTTAACAAAAACACTGTTAAATTCCTTGAGCTATTCCTATCCTTAAATAGATCTTTTTTAAGCAAACCTGTATATGTCTTATGAAGGGTGACTGAGAAATTCAATATTTCCTTGTTGGAAAATTGGTTTATCATTGTGTCACAGCTACAAATTTGCCTGTTTATATTATTGTCAGGACATAAGACTCCATATTTTTTTTTTTTCTTTTTTGCTAAGCAAGGATGACTGATTAAGGGTGCTAAAGGAAAATGTTTTCCTTCTGGAATTTAATTAATTTGACTTTAACTCAAGACAAGAGATTCTGCTAGCTGTCAGCTACTATCTGGATCTCCAGCTAATTAAAGCTCTGAGGAAGCCTATTAAAATTGTTCAAAAGCCAAGCCCCCTGTAAAACATCTCCAACATTGCCACACAAGGAGTGATGGTGATATTATTGCTCACACATCTTGTTTATTGCCTTTGTGTTGAAAATGAGGCAAAATATGCCCTCAACTTAGCTGTGCCTTTTTTTTAGCAAATACTTTGCAAAGCATCGACTTTTAGCATACAATACTTTTATCATGCTGCTATATACATATATATTATGATAAAACAGATGTAAAAATAATTTAGAATCCCCTTCTCTAGAACAATTTCCAAAATATTCCATTTCCTTGTGCTTCAGAGCACCAGTTACTACACTTATAAAAATTCCTCCTAAAATAGAAAATGAAAATTATTTACCTAATTTTGCCTATTCAAGCCACTATCAATTTAATATTTTGGATCCCCTAGGCTCAGAGACATGACAATTTATAAAGTTGGATTTTTAAACTTGTGACTTGTTAAAGAAATAAAAGGATTGTTGCTCATTGTTAACCTTCACTCCATAATAAAATCTACATAAGGCTTACTCAATTTACATTTATACATTTTAGAATGTAAAGTTTGTTCTCTAATAGATATTTCCAGTTTCTCCCATTGAAAAATAATGTGACAATCTCCATAGTAAAGATAAAAACATAGCTCTAGGCAAAAATGACACAAACATGCAGTATACAAGGTACACTCTTCCTACCCTCCCCACAATTCTCCTAGTTTTGCTCTATGCCGTGATATATGCTCCCTACCTAAGGGACATCAGTAATGAGTCTTAGCCTTTGTACATACACATGCTCAAAGTTTAATGTGCATGCACCAAGGCTGTAAATTGATTTATATGAGCTTTCCTTTCTTCCTTTAGTTTTGTCCACAGGATGATAACTGTGACTTTGACATATTGAAACTCTTTTTCTCTCTAAACTTACCACATGGGCAGCATTGTGGTAAGCATTGTCTATGGAAAGTCAGCCTCAAATTCATAAACTAAAGCACTGAAGAAAGAGACTATAAAACACTTTCTGGCAGGAGGAATTCATTTCTCTTTGGAATGACACCTAGAAACCAGTGCTTAATGCTTCAGCAACAGAGATACAACAATAATTTCTGGAAAAGAAAATCAAACTCTTCCTGAGAATGCTAGCTAAAATTTTACTTATTTATAACTTCATGTACATTATTTCATTATTCCTAGCACAGTAACAAATACCAAGTTGTCACTTTAAAAACACTGTTCAAGAAAGTGGCATAGCCTCTATAGAACCACCAAATGAATGTATCATGCTTCATTTTAGTATTAGTATAAAAAAATAGCCTTCTAATTCAAGAAAGAATAATTTGGAAGTCAGTGGTTGCAAAATTATCTAACAAAATCTATGTGTATGCATAAAGAAAGTTTAAGAAAAAAGGTACATTTTCATGATTCTCAAAAAGAAATAGCTTTATTGTTTAGGGCTTTTTTTTTTTTTTTTGGTATATCATTATAAATTATTTGGACAGTCTAAAATCAAGGTGCCAGCAGGTTTGATGTCTGTTGAGGGCTGCTCTCTGATTTCAAGATGGCATCTTGTTGTTGCATCCTTTGCAGAGGAGGAATGCTGTGTACTCACATGGCCGAAGGGATGGAAGGGGACAAAGCTACTTCCTCCAGCTCTTTTATAAGGCCCTTAACCCCATCCATGAGGACTTTTCCCTCAAGACTTAATCATCTCCTAAAGGCCCCATGTCTTGATACTATCACATTGGTGATTAACTTTCAACTTACAGATTTTGGAGGATGCATTCAGACCATAGCAGCAAACAATTATAAATATCTAAATTATAGCCTTATTTTTAACAAGATTTATTTTTGTCATTTTCCTGTTGGTGAAGACTGGGTCAACCAACAATACATAAAGTTCAAAATTCCATTAAGTAACCTACAACATTCTTCATGATCTTGATTCATTGTACTTCTTCTGAACCATTTTTAGTCATATTCAATTTTTCATTCTGCCCTGCAGCCACAGGAAACAATTTTTCCTAAAGATGGTCCCTTATAGGCCTTTGGCTAAGTTGTTCTTCCATGAATTGCTTTGCTAACATGTAAGATTCATGCCTCCTCCTACTTTACATCGTGGGTTGATTTTATCTCTTTCAAAACAGGAAACCTGTTTTGAAACTCTCAAAACTATGTTAGGTGTACTCTTGTTTTCCCATAGCAGCATGTGCTTATCTCCATGTAAATAATTTTCATAATAATTGTGAAAGTCTCTCACCTGTCTTTTTTGCACTACTGAACTGTAAGTGGACTGTGAATTGCTTTAGAACTGAGTCTCATATATCATTAGGTGGCTGGCACTGAACAGTGCCTAGCATGTGGTAAACATCAATAAGTGCTCATGAAATGAATGAATGAATGTAAAGCAAAGTTGGAATCAAGAATAGATTTGGTGCTGATCTTGTTACAATAAATTTAGTTGTGGCTCATAAACTAGTTGTTATATCACAGAATCTACTACATTGAGTAAATGTGAAAAATTTAAACATGTGCATTAATGGAGATCATTTTCAATAAAAGTACATAATTACAGCATTTCTAAATGAAGTAATAGACTATGCAGCCAAGAATTTTGTTGAAAGATCTAGTCACATAGTTTGCTGCCTTGTTGAGAAATGACCTGTATGTTCAGAAAAAAAATTAGTATTAGAGTAGTCTTTGATATTTACAAATCTGGCTCTTTCATTTCTATAACTAAGTAGAACATGTTTAGGAGATTTTAAGGGAAAGTTCATATTAAATTTTGATACTACATGATAAATTTCTATGAAGATAGAGGGAACACATAATTGATCTATACATAAAGCAGTAAATACACAAGTGGATAAAAAATCATTACTTTCTAACAAAAATGAATTAAATCAACTAGAAAATCTGTATTTGAAAAAAATGTATAAAAATCATCTGGTTAAAGCTATGTGAAAATGTGAAAGACCAAGATTGCAGAAGGAATAGAAGCATGGACAGATGCTGTCTTTTCCCTTGAAGTATTTATCAATTTTCAAATAGGTGCCAAGAGACAAAACATTTGGCAGAGCTTTTTACACCCCATAATCTGGAGCCAAAGAATTAGAGTTTAATGTATGACAAGGAGGTCAAGCATGACCGTTAGGGAACTGGAAGAAATAGATCTTAGTGCTAAAGGAGAACTGGCAATAATCACAAAGACTGAAGCATATTCCTCAATTGTCTCAATCAGTTCCTAATTGATTAAAGATTATCTGTGCCTAATCTCTCTCCAAAAAGCAAGATTATATTATTTCTAAAGGAAAATAATACGATCAAGAGACTCAAATTATTCTGATATTTTTAACCTCAATGTGTGGCATTCAATCACTATGTATAAAAATGACAAAAATTGATGAAGAACAAACTGAA
>NW_012141635.1:3187290-3190134 GCF_000956105.1 Propithecus coquereli
TCTTATTCCTCTAGAGAGGCCCTCTTGTGCCTCGGGTGGTGGGTGGGGCCCTGGGATTTCTAGGTTTGTCCTTATTCTCCACCTCCGTGGGAGGAGTGAGTCTGGGTGGGGCTGGGTTGGGTAAGCCTGCCCTCAGGCTCCACAGCTGCTGTTAGAAGGGTCAAAGGTCTACTCTTTGTTTCTGTGCAGAGCTGCTGGGAGGGGCTGAAATGGCTCCACTCAGCTGCAAGTCTGGGCTTGAGGGCTGGGGCTGTCCAAGATCCGCACTCTGGAGCAGGTCTCGCTCCCCTCCACTCTCACCCTCTCTGTGGCCTCTCCCAGGCCTCTGCCAGTGGGACCTTGGGCCGATGGATCTTCCCTGGCTGTGACGTG
The DNA here is from genome assembly GCF_000956105.1 of Propithecus coquereli. Classification (NCBI taxonomy): domain Eukaryota; kingdom Metazoa; phylum Chordata; class Mammalia; order Primates; family Indriidae; genus Propithecus; species Propithecus coquereli. Next base: position 3,187,663 of record NW_012141635.1, read on the forward strand.
GGCCAGGAGGTTCCGTACCCAGGATCAGAGCCTGAGTGGGTGCACAGCTCTCTTTTGGGAGGAGGGTTCTGCTCCAGCACGTTGATCTGCCCCTGAAGGCACACGGTCCTCAATAGGCTCTTTCACAAATCTCTCTTCTGTGCCCTGGGATAGTGTGATCCTGACCTGGGTGTATGGCGTCTGGTCTGTTGCCTTGTCCCCTGTACCCTGGAGATCAATCCCTGACCCTGCCAGGGGGAGGGATGCTGGTCTTGAATCACCTACAGGGTGCCCAAGCTGGTTCAATTTCACTCCACCTCGGTATTTGCCCCACTCTCCTGGAGTCCCCAGGCAAGTAGCACCTGGGACGCTGGCGAGTGGGGAACTTGCAGTCTGAGTACCCCTCAGTCTGCTGTAGTGCCCTAAAAGGAAAGGTCCTGTTCCTTGGAGATGCCTCCTTGGGATGGCTAAATTTTCTCTCTGGGCAGCCACGGGTAGGGAGGGAAAAGGAGAGAGTGAAGCATTATGGCGTCTGCTGATAGGCTCGAGTTTGCGCCCAGGGAGGTACCTGGAGGGGGCTGGGAGCCCAGCGCTGAGTCGCAAGAGGCCACTGTTCACTGGTGGCAGCCATCTCTGGGCTGGTTTTGGCAGGTCTCTGCAACCACTCAGGAGCCACCCGCAGTCCGAGATGCAAGGGAGGGGGAAGTTAACCGCTCCATCTACCCTTGTCGCTGGTCTCCATGCCTCTCGGGGCCTTTCTCCTTCCAGTTCTCCTCTGCAACATCTTCCCGTGGAGTCTCCTGTAGTTTCAGGCACCCTTCCTTCCGACCCTCACCCAATCTATGTTTCTCTGCTATCTTATTTTTTTCTCTTTCATCTAAAATTCATCTTTTTTGCAGAGACACTCTGACTGGTGGCTTTTCTTGTCCTCCATCTTGGCTCCTCCCCAACTTAACTATTTAAATAGCAGTTTTAACAGTGCTTGTGAGATGCTTTAGTAATGGAGCACCTGGCCAGCGGATACCATCTGACTAAGAAATTGAATTAGATATCAAAACCAATAAATTGTGTGATTTAATATATACACACACACACAAAAAAAACCAATGTACAATGCTAAGAATACATCTGGTATTGGTCCCAACCAGTTCCAAAGAGCACAAATAAAGTGCACAAAGAGCTGGACACACACACCAATTTGACTTACTTCTATTTTACCAATCAATGCCAGTCACTGAACTCATTTTTTATTTTTATTTTTTGGCCTGGTGGAAGATTTCGTATGATCAGATTACAGGAGAGGAAAAACATAGGCCTAATTTAGAGATATGTTTACTTGAAATGTAGATATGGGATAAAAATTAATTATTTCTACACTACAGCTTTACTCATTGGTAAGTGGAAATCATTCAAGCAGACAGATATAAACAGTACACATGGTACTTGTATTTTATATGGGAAAGAAAGTTAGCTGAGAAAAGCAAATATACACATCAAGGATGATAATAAATGGCATGACTGGTTGACCAGGGATCTTAAAGATACATGACTAGTAGATCATACACAAAAGGCTGCTGGGTAAATAAGCAAGCAGATGGACCTATGAAAGTCAATAAAAAGTTTGTGAATATTTTTGTTTCATTATCAAACCCAACCAGAGAGCATCCAGCACAGAAGTGTTACTCAACAATTAGGCTGACAAGATGAATTTTTTTAGTGGCCCTTGGTTAATCTCCATTATTGGGTATGACGATGATTTTGCAAGAGGCCACAAATGAAGTAGCGTGGTAGGAAGGGTAGAGGTCATGAAAGCTTTCAACTGAATGATTTCTCTGACACCAATATTGATTTAACTAGTACTACAACTGAATGTTCATCTTGTAAGTGGCAATGAAGGATGCCAGTTACCTCATATGATAGCATCCTTGTGATAAAACAAGCCTCTAATTTAGCAGAAAGTTAATGATATCTGTCCCCTTCAACCTCAGAAGATTCAGTGATTCATCTTTATTGGAATTGACAAGGGTCTTTGCCTAAAATTTCTCTGTCAAAATCATTATGTAAGGCTTATAGCATGCCTGACTTACATTCATTGGATTCCTCATGGGATTTCATGTGGAATTCATATTCATGGGATTCCACTCATGGACCAAGGGATACATTTTCTGATGAAGGAGATGTAAAGCTGTGCATGACCACAGGATATACTGATTCTTTACATCCTCATTTGGAAGCAGTCATTCTAATAGAAAATTGTAATAGTCTATTAAAGGGTCAGCTAAAATTTCAGGTTAGGTGTGATACCATGTGAGATTAGGTTGCTGTCCTCCAGGATACAGTTAATGCATGTAACAAACAACAAATACATGATGTTGTGGTCCTAATACCTAGAATGCAAAAATTGGGGGAAAATGGGCCAGAGTAGAATTGGCCCTTCTCACCATCACTCCCAGTGACCTACTTATTAATGTGTGTGTGTGTGTGTGTGTGTGT
>NW_012141635.1:3190184-3190929 GCF_000956105.1 Propithecus coquereli
ACATAATCCCACATTTCTTGTAGGCTTATTTCTTTTCTCTTAATTTTCTGCTCGATTTCTGTGACTGACTTATTTAATTGGAAGGAGATGTCTTCAATCTCTGAGACTCTTGCTTCTGTTTGATCTACTCTGTTCTTGAGGTTTTCCATGGTGTTTTGTAGTTCCCTGTATAAGTCCTTTATTTCTAGGAGATCGGTTTGATTTTTCTTTAATATTTTGATTTCTTTAGTGAATTTTTCTTCCAAGTCCCCGATTTTTTTGTGGTTTCTTTGTGTTGGTTATCCATTTTTTCTTGCATACCATTCAGTTTTCTTACAATCCATGTTTGAAATTCTTCTTCTGTCATTTTAGTGCTCTCAGTTTAGTTAATGTCCATTGCTGGGGAGCGATTGTTCCTCTTTGGGGGTGTGCTTTCCGTTTGAGTCTTCACACTTCCAGAGTTCTTTCGCTGGTTCCTTCCCATCTTGGTCAGTTGTTCCTTCTTGCCTTTAGATTTTCGTTTGGATAATGACACACCCTGTTTAGTCTCTGAGCCAGTAGGTGGTGTTTGTGGGTGAGATTCGAACGCACCCTTTATGATGAATCAGTAGATGCAGTAAAAGGGTGTGCAGGATGACCTCCCTGTCAGTAGGTGGCACTTGCAGGGAGGAGCAAGTTGTGGTGCTGTTGGGGTCCTGTAGCTATCTCTTATTCCTCTAGAGAGGCCCTCTTGTGCCTCGGGTGGTGGGTGGGGCCCTGGGATTTC
>NW_012141635.1:3193671-3197497 GCF_000956105.1 Propithecus coquereli
AATATTATAACTAGGAAACAAAATATCAAATTAAGATATAAGGTGTACTTTAATGGTAGATTAGACAAATTAGAGAAGATAATTGTTGAATAGAATTATAAACCAAAGATTAATTCCAGAACGAATCACAGAAAAAAAAAATAAAGCAATATTTCTTAACAAACTACCGTTTTCAAATCAGTTATAAAAAAACTTGGAAAACTTCATTCTTTTCTTTCAAAATTAGAGCAATGAGAAAACTAAAAATGAATGACTTTTCTTGGACTACCAGTACATTACAGTGACAGGGCAAATCATTACCCTGAAAATCTGGAGAGAGAGGCAAATCTAGAGGGTCACAGCCAAGAGTTGATTTCCTGGAATAGAAGTTTCTGTAGCCACAAATTGATAGAAATACTAAAATAGTCATTTTGGTAAATTGCTGGGGATTGAGTGTAGACTAGAACAAGAATGAGAAACTACTGGGGTCTGCAGTCTATGGGTGTTCCCACATGTTTGTGGGTTTATTTCCTGGAACCCCACCAGGTTCTCATACTGAAGAACTAAAAACAATCAATCCATTGAGGTTTTGGCAGGTGGACTGAAAATTAACTATTTGAAACATGTTCAGAGCATTATCTATGAAAAAGGGCTACTTTCTAGGGGAAAATACTTTATCAGAGCCTCACTTTTGTTCAGGGAAGGAATTTCCTCACACTCCAGCATCTTCTAACATTCCTTTCTCACATAGAGGGCAAAAAAGCTATGGCAATGAGGAGACACATGTGAACATTACAATTCAAAGACACAGATCCACTAAAAGACTAAGATTTAATCAAAAGATTTAGATTGCCTCCCCATCTTCATACCTTAACATCATACCAACAGGTCGTCCAGCATAATTACAGTAGATTACAGTTGAAAGGGGAACAAGCAGCAAATTCTCTCTTAGGAGGCGTAATTCAGGAAGTACAAAGTGAGAAGGGGACACAAAAACAAGGACACTAAAAGAAATTCAAGCCTCTGGCAGCTACAGTTACAGAAAACATTAAGCTCAGTACAACTCCTATCCAGGGTAACATGAATCTTCACAGTAAAGGTGTATTTACATCAGTTACTATTATTCAATGTTATATTTTTATCTTTTATCAAAAATCACAAGGCATGCTGAAAGGCAAGGAAAACAATCTGAAGAAACAAAGCAATTATCAGAACCAGACTCAGGTACAATATAGATGTTGAAATTATTAGATATGGAATTTAAGATATCTATGATTTATACGTTAACAACTCTAATGTAAAAAGTAGATAACATGCAAGGAAAAATGGATAATGTTAGCAAAATAATAAAAATTCTAAATAAAATTCCAAAGGAAAAGCTAGAAATCAAAAACAGTGTAAAGAGCTGAACAATCTCAAAACTACTGTAAGAGAAATGAAGACAACCATTGAGAGTCTCAACAGAAGGCTGGATATAGCAAAAGAAAAAGAAAATAGACCTTCAAGATAGATCAATAGGAACTTTGAACACTGAAACGCAAAGAGGAAAAAAATTAAAACAGAATATGTAAGAACTTTGTGACAATTTCTCAAGTTATCACATGTACACATTTGGAATAGCTAAAGAAAATAAATGAAAGATTTCAGCTGAAGAAATATTTGAATTAACAATATTTATGAGTTTTCCAAAATTAATAACACATAAGCCACAAAGAACAAAACACATCAAAAACAAAAAAACAAATACCATGAAAAAACGAGACAAAACAGAAATACCCAGTCACGCGATATTCAAACTACAGAAAAACTATGACAAAGAGAATATTGTGAGAAAAGATAAGGAGGGAATTGGGTAGAAAAAGCCTCAGCTATGTAAGAATATAGTAGACTTCTCATGAGAAACAATGCAAGCAAGAAGATAGTGGAGTGAAATATTTAAGTATGGAAAGAAAAAAATCTCATGAATATAACATTTTATATCCACTGAAATTAGCCTTCAAAAGTAAAGGAGAAGTAAAAATTTTTTCAGACAAAAAAAAAAAAAATCTGAGGAAATCATTGCAAGGAGACTTCCACCAAAAAAATGTTAAAGGAAATATTTCAGAGACAAGGTAAGTTATTTAGATCTGAAACTAGGATCTTCATGAAAAAAGGAAAAGGATCAGAGGAGGAGTAAATGAAGGTAAGACAAGTCTTTTGTTTTTCTTATTATTTATTAATCTAAAGATAACTCTTTATAACAATAATAGTGACAGTACATTGGATGATTTTTGCACAGGTATGTGAAATGAATGAAAATCTTCTCATAAGAGATAAAAGGGTGGAATTGGGAATAATCTGTAACAAGTTACCAGCACTATACACAAAGTGGTATAATGTTATTTGAAGGTAGATTTCTATTACTTGTATGTTACAAACTCTAAAATATTTAAAAGGAAGTCTAACTGAGAAGCTAAGAAATGAAAAAATAAAATTATATAAAATGCTCAATGAAAACCAGAGAAGACAGAAAAGCAAGGGAAACAAAGAAGCTAAGTTATAAGCATAATGAATAGAAACTATTATAAATATTAATCCAACTATTTCAAATATCACTTTCAATGTACATGGCATAAACCATCAATTATAAGACAGAGATTATCAGAGTGAATTAAGAAAACACAAAGAACCCAAATTTATAAAGAAATACACTTTTAATATAGACACGTGTTGATTAAAATCTAGGGAGGGAGATTATAATATTAGTAAAGATCTTGAAAGTCACACCAGTCATGACAAGGAAAGAACGGAAGCTGAAAAACCAATGACTTTTGTTGAATTCATCAGAAAAATGAGGTCACACTGTAAACTGCAACTCCAAAATTTGGAGACACAGGCAAGTACAGAGAATCATAGCAAAATTAGTTTACCTGGATCAGAAGCCAAAAGATGAATAACAAGTTAAGAATTCTTAGATGTCAACTTCACCAAATTGTTGTTGGCTAAATTCAGATTAGCTTTAGAGTGAGAAGCTCTTGGGGTATAGATAGTTTTTTCTATAATGACGCTGGAAAGGAGAATCTAGACACAGACCTTATACATATCACTAAAATTAATTCAAAATGTGAAATAGAAGTAAACGTAAAATTCAAATCCATATAAATTCTAGGAGAAATAATAGAAGAAAAACTATGGGACCTTGAGTTTGGCAAGGAATCTTTATATATAACACCAAAAATGATATTTGAAAAAAATTGATAAGTCGGACTTTATTGAAATTGAAAACATCTGCTAAAATGGAAGCTAGAAAATATTATTTTTATTTTTTGTCTTTTCTTTCTTCCACATTGAATTTTATACTTATCCACTATATAAATCTAATTTTCAGATACATGTGGTCTCCAAAACTTTGCTTCCCACTTACATTTTCTTACAAATTGCTGGAAATACTACTGGAAATGGTTGCTCAAAATGAGGAATTAAAGCCAGAGCAGCATCCAGAAAACAGGGAAATTAGCCCCGAAGAGAGGAAAAAAATTGCAAAAGAAAGGAGAAAAGAAAAAGCAGGCCTATCTTCCTAGTGAGAAGAGAATCACTTCTTTATCAGATCTACTGAGAGCAACAATTTGCAATTCATTGGTAACTTGAGTTTTTGTTATCATATTGAAAGTAATTTTCTGACAGAGACTTTTAGCATAAATTAATCATAGGTACTTAGAAAGTTAGCAAATGGAAAGGAAAACAAAACAAAAAAAAGATATTTATTTGCTTCACGCACAAAAGTATGTTGTGTTGAAAGGAAATGTAATCTTATTTTATGACTTGACTTAGCTCTGAATAAAATTTATATACTTACATTGGATGTTGA
>NW_012141635.1:3198645-3207007 GCF_000956105.1 Propithecus coquereli
ATAATAAAAAAACTTTGTCTCTGAACAATTCCTAAGATGCCCTTTTCATGTCTCCAATTTATTATTAGGAAGTGAATCAAGTGATAAAGAAGCTAGAGCAAGTTTATTTTGCAGGAAGAGTTTGATCCACCCTATAACCAGGGTGCTTTTGTGGAGCCTTCTGCTACAGATGCCTCTTTGTTCTCTCCTTCAAGCACACGTACCACTTGTGATGACAGAGGATTCTAGCTATGATAAATTTGACCCTGTGCTTAGTTCAGTTAATCCCAATATCAAACAATTTATAGAGCTTAAGCCAAGCTATTATCCCTATTATGTGTGGATTTTTTTAAAGGAATGTACTGGCAAAGATATGTTCTCTTTAGTAATAATCATGAATGCTCAAGTTAAGGATTGCAGACATTTGCTTAAAGAATCCTGCAACATTGAAGAACAAACTAAAAACATTTTACGAAAGTTTAGAAATACACTATTAACATATTATAGTTCTTCATAATGAGATGCCAACTAATTTATGACTGCAAAGACGCCCTTTAAATTTATCATTAATCTGAACAAGAGAGATTGAGAGATTTACCCACACTCGTGGTACCAACATCATTCTTAACTTGGCCTGAGCTTACTTAATAAATGTTGAATTAAGAATCTGTTACAATGTAAGCTAGGTTAGACCACAATAGTGCCAAATAAACACTCAGGCACAATTATGGGTTGCTTCAAATCTTGTTTAAGAGCCAAGCAGAAAACAAACAATGCAGAAGATATATACCTGACAAGGATACATACCAGTATCTATGCATTTAAGACTCGGAAGGGAAAAATATCTCTTTGTTTCATTAGGCAATGTACTGTGAAGCAGGTCTACTAATTATGGCATATTTCATGAGATTATAACACTTAATTGTTACATTTTTTTAATTTCATCAAAAAGGAGACATATTTGCTAAATTTGTTCTTTAGCTTTAATTTTAATTGAGCTAGTTTTAGTTTAAATATGTTATTCTCCTATCCATAATAGGGTAGGAAAATAAGACTGTAAATTTAATGTGAGGAATGTTCACACTTACATATAGTTAAGCTAATTGGCCTCTCAAAATCTCACTCAGTTCAGCCGATCTTTCCATGCGCACTTGTAGACTTACTTTGTGTTTTGTCTAATGATTTGGCATTTTTCCTTTTAGAATCTATTAGATGACAATCAATAAGATTCATTTTTAGAAGATGAAAAGATTTGACTCAAAAGTCTAAGAGATACAGTAAGAAATTATATTAAAATAATACAATTGCATCACAATTTTTTGGTGATTATATTAGCCATGGGACTTCATTGTCTTTCAGGAGATGATATATGCTCAAAACCCTGAATGCATTCAGGTTATTTTAGGAAACTTTCAATATTAAGTGGACCATCTAGAATATATAGAGTACTAATACAGCTAAATTATGTGTCAAATTTACTCCATCAAATATACTGAAGGTTATACAAATTAAAATGCAATCTAGCATTGTCATTGTCAATTATATTAGCGATTTTTTATACATGGGCATTTTATTATAACATTAAAGAAATCATCTTATAGTCATTTAAACTCCAAAGTAGTTTCATTTTTAAGGGTGCCTATTATATAAATGTATATCATTGTATGAACCTAGTGAAATACAATGTTATCTGAAATTCATTTTGTTAAACTGTATACTTGCATTTTTTTCTAAATATCATTTCATATCTGCATTCATACATAGCAAAACAATCCCATGAGCTTTTCTATTTCTATTCCAACCTGCAGCTGAAGAGTGCTTCTAAAAATAATGCATATAAAACATTTCCTCAAAACTGATGTTAACAGAAAAGACAGTAAAGTGTGCCTCTACAAATGAGGACTGATACTGATTTTTATAAATAGAGTTCTACTATGCTTTTCATGTATTCAGCCATTAACCAGAGTATCTGGATTATACAGTTTTTATGATTCTTCGTACACATATACTCTGATTTAATTTTAGCATTCTCATTGATTTCAAGAGGTGTCACAGAGAGCAGAGGGATGAAAAGGGTTGACAGAGTTCAACATATGGCATCCAATTAGAGACACCATAGAATTTCAGAACTTCCTGTTTCACTCTTATAATAAAGAAAAACACTTTAATGCTCTTTATTCTTGAAAGAACAATGCATATAAGATTCCACTCAAAGACTTTATGGAATACTTGTTTTTTGTAATATTTTGGCATAATAGACTGCATGAGTTATACAAAAGTTTTATATGATTTCTAAAATGATAAGAAATACTTTTAGTAACAAGAACACTTGATTCAACATTGCACAGTACCATTTACCATCATATGGTATTATTAGATAATCTATTTAACCTTTCTGAGCCTCTGATAAAAAAAAAAAATCTTCCTCACAAAATTTGTACTAGTTTTTTAGGCTTGCTATGTCAAAATACCACAATCTAGATGGCTTCAAACAACATTTGCTGGCTCACAGCTCTAGAAGATAGAAGTATGAAAGCAAGTTGTTGATAGTGCCATGCTCTTCTCTGAAACCTGTAGGGAAGAATGCTTTCTTGCCTCTCTTGTAGCTTCTGATGGTTTGTCATTAATACTTGCTGTTCTTTGGTTTGTGGCCATATTACTCCAATTTCTGCCTCTGTGGTTACATAGAATTCTCCCTGTGTGTCTCTATCTTGTGTCTTCTCTTCTGATAAGGACAGCAGTAACACTGGATTAAGAGCCCCATTCTACTCCAGAAAGATCTCATTTTAACTATAGGCAGAGCCCATTTTATAGCACTTCATTTTTTTGTGATTCACAGATATTGCATTTTTTTATAAAGTGAAGGTTTATGGAAACCCTACATCAAGCAAGTCTGTTGGTGCCAATTTTTTCAAGATCACGTGCTCACTGTAGTCTCTGTGTCACATTTAGGTAATTCCCATAATATTTCAAACCTCTTCATTATCATTATATCTATTATGGTGATCTGTGATCAGTGATCTTTGATGATATTATTTAATTGTTTTGGGGAGTCACAATCCACACCAATATTACGTTACAAACTTAATCGACAAAGACTGTATGTGCTCTGACTGCTCCATCAATCAGCCATTTTTCTGCCTCTCTTCCTCTCCTTATCCTCTATATTCCCTGAGACACAACAATATTGAAATCCGTCCAATTAAAAACTCTACAACGTCCTCTAAGTGTTCAAGTGAAAGGAAGACTCACACGTCACTCACTTTAAATCAAAAACTAGATAAGGGAAAGCTAAATGAGGGGTATGTATGGTCATAAAGTGGTGTAATGGACATTGAAAACTAAGAAAGAGGGAGGGTAGGAGAGGGGTGAGGAATTAAAACCTACCTATTGGGTACAGTGTACACTATTCTGGTGACAGGCACGCTAAAAGCCCTGACTTCCGCATTATGCAATTCATCCATGTAACAAAAAACACTAGTACTTCCTAAATCTATTGATTTTTAAAAAAAAAAACAAAAATTATTCATCGAAAAAAGAAAACTAGAAATGATTAAGATTAGTAAGAGAGGTATGTTGAAAACTGAAAGCTAGGCCTTTTGCACCAAATGGTTTAGCCAGGTTGTAAATACAAAGAAAAAATTGTTAAAGGAAATTAAAGGTGCTATTCCAACAAACATATGAATGATAAGAAAGCAAAAAGTCATATTGCTGATATAGAGAAAGTTTTAGTGGTCTACATAGAAGATCAAATCAGCCAGAAAATTCCCTTAAGCCAAAGCCTAACTCAGAGAAAGGGCCTAACTTTCTCCAATCAAAGAACAACCTTTCAGGTAGTTCACTATTCACAGGTAGAAATGTTACCTACATTTGTATGTTGATTTCGTACTCTGTAACTTAACTGGATTTGTTTATTTGTTCTGGTTTTCACTGGAGACTTTAGTGTGTTCATCACAAATATTGGCCTGAACATTTCTTTTTAGTTGATGTGTCCTTATGTAGTTTTGGTATCGGGGTAATGCTAGACACATAGAATGAGGCTGGAAAAATTCTCTCCTCTTCAATTTTCTGGAATAGTTTGATGACAATCAGTATCAGCTTTTCTTTAAATGTTTGGTCAAATTCAACAGTGAAGCTTTCAGATCCTGGATTTTTCTTCAATGGAAGATTCTTTATTGCTGATTGAATCTTGTTATTCATTTTTGGTCTATTTAGATTTTCTATTTCTTCATTATTCAATCATGGTAGGTTGTATGTGTCCAGAAATTTATTCATTTCTTCTAGGTTTTCCAATTTGTTGGTGTATAGTTGTTTATAATAGCCTCATGATCCTTTGCATTTCTCTATCAGTTCTAATATTTCCTTTTTTATCTCTGGTTTTAATTGTTTCAGGCTTCCCTCTGTTTTTGTTAGTAAGTGTGGCTTAAGGTTTCTCAATTTTTTTATCTTATCAAAAACCAAATTATTCATTTCATTGATCTTTTGTACTACTTTTTAGTCTTCATTTCATTTATTTTGGCTTTGATCTTTAATAGTTCTTTCCTTCTATTAATTTTGGGTTTAGTTCTTGTTTTTGTAGTTTGGTGCAGCATTAGGTTATTTTTGAGATCTTTACTTTTGATGTAGGCATTTATTTCTATAAATTTCCTTCTGAGTATTCCTTTTGTTGTATCCTATAGATTTTGTATGTTGTGTTTTCATTTTCATTTGTCTCTGAAAGTTTTTCAATTTATATTTTAATTTCTTCATTGATCCATTGGTTGCTCAAGAGCATGTCATTTTATTTTCATTTTATAATTTCAAAATTCCTATTCTTAATGATTTCTATCATCATGGTCATAAATAATATTTTATAATATTTCATTGCTTTTTAATTTTTTTTTAAGACTAGTTTTGTGGGCCACCATATGGTCTTCCCTGGAGAATGTTTCATGTGCACTATAGAAGAATATGTATTCTGCTGATGTTGGATGGGAAATTCTGTGTGTGTGTGTGTGTGTGTGTGTGTGTGTGTGTGTGTGTGTGTCTATATACATATGTATATATACTCTGATAATCTGTTAGATCCATTTTGTCTAAAGTGCAGTTTGATTCCAGTATTTCCTGATTAATTTTCTGTCTGGTTGACCTGTTCATCACTGAAAGTCGGGCTTTAAAGTCCCCTCCTATTGTTATATTGATCTCTGTTTCTCCCTTTTTGGCCACTAATATTTGCTTTATATATGCAGATATTCTAGTGTTGGGTACATATATATATATATATATATATATATATATATATATATATATAAGTGGTATGTCTTCTTGGTGAATTAAGCCATAAGGACTTTTATTCTCTTGTGACAGTCTTTGAGTTGAACTTTATTTGATTTTATAAAACTATAGTAACGACTGTTCTCTTTTAGTTACCATGTGCATGGAATATTTTCTACTATCACCTTACTTTCAGCCTATGTTTGTCCTTAAAGCTAACGTGGGTCTTCTGTAGGTGACATGTAGTTGGATCTTATATTTATTCATTCAGGGATTTTATGTCTTTTGATTAGAGCATTTAATCCATTTACATTAAAAGTAATTATTGAAAGTTAAGGACTTACTACTGACATTTTGTTAGCTGTTTTCTGTTTTATTTATGGATACTTTGTTACTTTCTTCTTTTTATTGTTTATCTTTGTGATTTGGTTATTTTCTTTAGTGCTAAGCTTTGATTTATTTAGCTTTATAAAAATGTTATATGAGGGAGCCAAGACGATGGATGAGAAAAGCTGCCAGTCAGAGTGTCTCTGCAAAAAAGACGAATTTTAGAAGAAAGAGAAAAAAATAAGATAACAGAGAAACATAGATCGCGTGAGGGTTGGAAGGAAGGGTGCCTGAAACTACAGGAGACTCCACGGGCAGATGTTGTGGAGGAAAACTGGAAGGAGAAAGGTCCCGAGAGGCTTGGAGACCAGCGACAAGGGTAGATGGAGCGGTTAACTTCGCCCTCCCTTGCATCTCAGACTTCTGGTGGCTCCGGAGCAGTTGGAGAGAACTGCCGACACCAGCCCAGAGATGGCTGCCACCAGTGAGCAGTGGCCTCTTGCGACTCAGCGCCGGGCTCCCAGCCCCCTTGGGGCACCTCCCTGGGTGCAGACTCGAGCCCATCGGCAGACGCCATAGTGCTCCATTCTCTCCTTCCCCCTCCCTACCCATGGCTGCCCAGAGAGACAATTTGACCGTCACAAGGAGGCATCTCCAAGAAATGGCACCTTTCCTTTTGGGCCCTACAGCAGACTGAGGGGTACTCAGACTGCGAGTTCCCTACCCGCCAGCCCTCCCAGGTGCTACTTGCCTGGGGACTCCAGGAGAGTGGGGCAAATACCGAGGTGGAGTGAAATCAATCCAACTAGGGCACCCTGTAGGTGATTCAAGACCAGCATTCCTCCCCCTGGCAGGGTCAGGGATTGATCTCCAGGGTCCAGTGGACAGATCTGCAGACCAGACCCCGTACACCGAGGTCACCATTGCACTGCCCTGGGGCACAGAAGAGAGATCTGTGAAAGAGCCTACTGAGGAGTGTGCGCCTTCAGGGGCAGACCAGCATGCCGGAGCAGCAACCCTCCTCCCAAAAGAGGGAGGTGCACCCAGCTAAGGCTACAATCCTGGGTAGGGAACCTCCTGGCCCATGTCAGAGCCAGGGGAGATCCATCACCCGAGGTCTCGGTGGCAGAGGCCTGGGAGAGGCCACGGAGAGGGGGAGATTGGAGGGTAGCGAGACCTGCTCCAGAGTGCGGGTCTTCAACAGCGCCAGCCCTCAAGCCCAGACTTTCAGCTGAGTGGAGCCATTTCAGCCCCTCCCAGCAGCTCTGCACAGAAACAAAGAGTAGACCTTTGACCCTTCTAACAGCAGCTGTGGAGCCTGAGGGCAGGCTTACCCAACCCAACCCCACCCAGACTCACTCCTCCCACGGAGGTGGAGAATAAGGACAAACCTAGAAATCCCAGGGCCCCACCCACCACCCGAGGCACAAGAGGGCCTCTCTAGAGGAAAAGGAGCTAGCTACAGGACCCAAAAACAGCACTGCAGCCCGCTCCTCCCTGCAAGTGCCACCTACTGACAGGGAGGTCACCCTGCACACCCTTTTACTGCATCTACTGATACATCATAAAGGGTGTGGTCGAATCTCACCCACGACACCACCTACTGGCTCAGAGACTAAACAGGGTGTGTCATTATCCAAACGAAAATCTAAAGGCAAGAAGGAACAACTGACCAAGATGGGAAGGAACCAGCGAAAGAACTCTGGAAGTGTGAAGACTCAAACGGAAAGCACACCCCCAAAGAGGAACAATCACTCCCCAGCAATGGACATTAACCAAACTGAGAGCACTAAAATGACAGAAGAAGAATTTCAAACATGGATTGTAAGAAAACTGAATAATATGCAAGAAAAAATGGATAACCAACGCAAAGAAACCACAAAAAAATCGGAGACATGGAAGAAAAATTCACTAAAGAAATTGAAATATTTAAGAAAAATCAAATCGATCTCCTGGCAATAAAGGAATTATACAGGGAACTACAAAACACTGTGGAAAACCTCAAGAATAGAGTAGATCAAACAGAAGCAAGAGTCTGAGACATTGAAGACAACTCCTTCCAATAAATAAGTCAGTCACAGAAATCGAGCAGAAAATTAAGAGAAAAGAAATAAGCCTATAAGAAATGTGAGATTATGTCAAAAAACTGAATCAGAGGGTGATAGGGGTTCTGAAAGGTGAAGAAGAAAACACTCGAGGGCTGGATAAGCTATTTGAAGAATTAATAGAGGAGAATTTTCCAGGCCTTGCTAAAAATCTAGATATACAGATACAAGAAGCTCAACGGACCTCAGGGACATTCAATGAAAATAGGAAGACACCACATCACGTAATCATCAGATTGACCAAAATAGCCACTAAAGAGGCCCTTCTATGAGCTGTAAGGTAAAAGAAACAAGAAACATACAAAGGAAAGCCCATCAGAATAACTCCAGATTTCTCAACTGAAACCCTACAAGCAAGAAGAGACTGGGGCCACTTTCTCACTCTTCTGAAACAGAAGAATGCCCAGCCTAGATTCTCGTACTCTGAAAAACTAAGTTTCATATGTGAAGGAGAAATAAAGACATTCTCAGATAAGCAAAGACTGAGGGAATTCACCAAGACAGGATCAGCACTCCAAGAAGTACTCAAAACAGAATTACACAAGGATCAGTACAATAAACACTCTCGAATGTGAAACCACTCAAAAGGTAAAGATCACGGGCTGGATTCCACGATGGCTCAAGAAAGAAAACAAAGGAACAAAATGCAACCCAACAGAATGAACAGTAATTCAACCCACTTATCGGTTCTCTCAATA
>NW_012141635.1:3218653-3220367 GCF_000956105.1 Propithecus coquereli
AGAAAGGCAGAGATACAGCAGCAATGACAACTTTTCAGCCTTTCACTGCTTTTGTGGAGTGTTCATGGAATTCTGTATGAAGAAGATAAGATTTGAGATCTCTGTCAAACAAGAAAATACACATCAAAATCCTTGGATGAAAGACCAGAAATGCTGGTAAGTCTGATTAAATTTCTTTGCTTCCAAGAAGGAAAATAAAACCAGCAAAAGATAAGACATAAATCTAAAATATATGTGTACGTGCATATTTTATATTGTCATATAAATATGCACATATAATTTGTGAGGTCAAAGTCAAATTAATAAACAAATATTAAGTTTAAAAACCAATCAAATATTGGGCATGGCAATAATTAATCAATGGGATTTTAGAGAAATCTTTAAAGGAATGTATAAACATAATAAAAATGGCTGACTGACATTGCAGCATGATGGCTATCTGCAGATCTGAAAATAATTCTCAACTGCTAAGCTTGAATTTTCTCTTCCACATTCAATAATGAAGTTGCTGCCCAAAGCCTCCCTGGCATTTTACTTTCATTATGCAGTTCTACCCACAGCACAATAACTAGTGCTCCGTTCAGTTCCACAGACCCATTTATTATTCAGTTTTGTATTGTGCTTTTGTTGTCTGCTCCCTGTACAGTCCCATAAGAAAACATCTTATTTTCATGAAAAAATCAAAGGAAGAGTTGTTGAACAAACATTATTTGAGGATTAAAAAAGTCTTTAAATTCTGGACACAAAATAAAAAATTATGTATGTTACTAAACAATTTTTATAACTCTGAATAAAACAGACAGACTTTTAGGTATAAATTTCCTCTGGAGATTTTATTTTTGCCATAGGTTAAAAAGCTTGAACTAGTAAACAACAGAAAACAAATTATGAGGTAGGGATTTATTTTCTTCAACCATATAAATTATTCTGTTCTATTCAGATTCTGCATCAATCAATTTTTCCTTCCTTTCTTCATTCCTTCTTTCCATCCTGCCTGCCTGCCTTCCTTCCTTTTCTTCTTTCTTTTTCTATTATCTTTCCTTCTCTCTCTCTCCCTCTCATTCATGTAGATATATGCATGTGTATATATGTACATGTATATACATACATATATGTGTATGTGTGTGTAAAAACCATTTTAGTAGGCATAATATCAGGACAAGATCCAGTTAAATCAAAGCAGGAAGAAATTACATTTACTTCCAGGAGAATGTAATTAGCCCCCGCTATGTATCTACCTTCGTTATGAGAGTATAAATGTCTGTGGGTGATTTCATCGTGTCCTACATAAAACACTTCCATGTCAGCTTGTTAACACAATGAAATAAATTGATGCTTTTGTCATATTTGATACAAGTGGACATATCAGCTTTGCCCATATCCACTATCAACACATTGAAATTTGGCCACCGTTGTTTCATAAGCACAGGACCGAAAGGCTTATGAGGGACTGATAGGGGATAGAAAGAGTGTGACTTGGTCATGATAGATTTTGGAATTTTATGTTACAGTATAACAAAATCATAATAAAATTGATAAGGCTATAATTTTTCTAGAACGTAGGTTCCATTTGAGATGAATTCTCTGTTAAAAGTAATAACCAAATGATTGTTTCTATAAAAGATTTACATGATTTCTGGGGCAGGTGAGAGTGGAGGCATGCCAGGCTGTAGTCATTTTTATTATTGCTTTTTTATATCATGTTGTAATTATT
>NW_012141635.1:3220417-3222348 GCF_000956105.1 Propithecus coquereli
ACACAAAGAGTCCAATGCACACCACCCAAAGGATGGACATATTTGAAACTTGGATGGAGGGGAGGGGGGGCAAGGGCAACATACATGACCTAAACATCTGTACCCCCATAATATGCTGAAAAAAAAGTGTTATATCACATATAATGAAGTGTATATTAGACTCAGTGGATTTCTCAGCAGAAACCCCACTAGCTTGGAAAGAATGAGGTGATATATTTAAAGTGCTGAAAGATACACATGCTGAGCAAGGATATTATACACAGCAAAACCCTGCTTCAGAAATGAAGGAGAAATAAAGTGTTTCACAGAGAAGCAAAGGTTCAGGAAACTCATCACCAATAGTTCTGCCCTACAGGAAATATTTAAGGGAGTTATTCAAGCAGAAATGTCATAATACTAATTACTAACATGAGAACATATAACAGTTTAAAAATCAGTGGTAAAAGTAAACGTATAGTCAAATCCAGAATACTCCAATACTGTTATGGTACACTGTAAGTTATATATATCTTTTGAATGAAGTTTAAAAGTGAAAACAGTCAAAAATAGCGATAGCAACATAAGTTGTTAAGGAATTTATAATATAAAAAGATCTAAATTGTAGCATAAAAAATATTAATATGAATTGTGAGGGTAGGATAAAAGTCTCGAGTTTTTGTATGTGAATGAAGTCAAGTTGTTATGTGTCGGGAGTTCACGACTCTCCCAACAAAACAGGTCCTAGGCAGGATCGTCGCAAGAGATTTGGAAATAACAGAGACAGAGACAAAGTGTAGTTTAAAGTGATGGGGAATTCAGGGGTCCTCCATCATTCCCATGAGTTAGGAGGCACTAAGTGAAGTCCACATCAGTATTTACTGGTACAACAGGTAGTTGTCCTTGGTTATAGATTTATGTGTACAGATTATTCGTTTAGGTTTCAAGGCTCCCCAGAGTTTTCAAGTGATCCCTTACCTAATCAGTTACAAAGTTTTTTCAAGATAAACATTTTAAACCCTAAGTTAAGAACAGACCTAGCTGAGCATACAAGTTAAAGATAGAAATGCATAAAACAGGAACAGATAACCTATATACTTTTCTAATCTACTTTTCTATATACCAAGACATGTGGTCAGGAGTGAAACAGGAATAGCCTTGAGGTTTATGTAGTTCCAGCTGCAGGTTGTCTGCTGGGCTGACATTCTTTGATCAGTCTCTTAACCTTGGACCCCATGCCAAGCTCTGCCTTGCACAGCTCCAGGTATTGGCTTGCAAGCCCTGAGATCGGCACCACTTTGCAGTGGCTCTTGATCGGTGGAATGCCCCCCTTAAAGTTAAGCCGCTTCTGATTTGTGAGCTAACATGCCCACAGATTCCTTCAAGGTAAAACCCAGCAAAACTCCTGAAACTTTCAATGTCTCTTAACCCTATTTCCCAACAGTTATCAGTATAGAATAGTCTATTATAAATATAAGACATATTTCATAAACCTCATGGTGACCACAAAGCAAAAAACTATAGCAGATATACAAATGATAAAGGGAAAGGAATCCTATATATTTGCCTGTATAATATCCAAATATAAATTAGAAAGCTAGTGCCTAGGATATTATGTAAATAATTTAACATATTAACCACCATGTGAGTGTTATTTAACATGTCTCTTCACCTTAGGAGCAAAGAGAACTATTTTTCAAATTGTAAATAGCATGCACAGAAAGTAGTTACCACTGGGTAGGACTAAGGAAAAGGGATTGAGACAGAGGTTTTCATTTTTTGCTCTTTTGATTCTTTTTAATTTTATACTATGTCCATGGTTTTACAAATAAATAAAATAGGAAAAAAATTTAAAAGGAAGGAGAAAGGAAGAAGGAAAGTAAGTTAGTAAGAAAGGAAGGAAGGAAAGAGAAAGAAACACCACAGAAGGAAAAATCTAAGAGAGCCCGTGTCTT
>NW_012141635.1:3222398-3222998 GCF_000956105.1 Propithecus coquereli
CTAGGAATATATTTAACTAAGGAGGTAAAAGACCTCTACAGGGAAAACTATGAAACATTGAAGAAGGAAATAGCAGAGGAAGTATACAGGTGGAAAACCATACCATGCTCATGGGTCGGCCCAATCAACATCGTTAAGATGTCTACCTACCCAGAGTGATCTACAGAATCAATGCAAGCCCTATTAAAATACCAACATCTTTCCTCACAGATGTAGAAAAATTAATTTTACACTTTATATGGAACCAGAGAAGACCCTACATAGCAAAAACAGTTCTAGGCAATAAAAACAAAATGGGAGGTATCAACTTATCAGACTTCAAACTTTATTATAAGGCTGTAGTAATCAAAATAGCTTGGTACTGGCACAAAAATAGAGCCATTGACAAGTGGAACAGAACTGAGAACCCAGATATAAAACTGTCCTCATATAGCCACCTAATCTTTGACAATGCAGACAAAAACATACACTTGGAAAAATAATCCTTATTCAATAAATGGTGCTTGGAAAACTGGATAGTCACATGTAGAATACTGAACCAGGATCCACACCTTTCACCTCTCACAAAAATCAACTCACGCTGGCTAACAGATTTAAACC
>NW_012141635.1:3226142-3228835 GCF_000956105.1 Propithecus coquereli
CCAATTTTTTACAAATAAGTTGGACAGAGTGCAGAATACAAGTTATATGTTAGGCTTACCATTCTTTTTGCTTCAGTCCCAACTCAAAATCAATAGATTTGGGGATAGTAGTTTTTTCAGTTCTTAAAACTCAACATTTTAAGTCAGGAAAAACATATTTAATGAAAACACTACTCTTATAACCTTGTGAACGTCCGTAGAGAATCCATTGCTTTTCTCACCTAAGGCCCATGTGATCCAGCTGGTTTTATTGGTGATATATTGTCTGTTTTATGGCTCTCTATCTATTGCTTTAAGACTTGGGTTAAATCACTCATGAGTGGCTACAATGTGCCAGGTGGTATCCTATTAATAGGTATTATGCATTCAAAGATGAGGAAAATCTAATTTTGTAAGGGAAAATAGATAAATAAATAGGTAATTATAATTTAGATTACCTTAAAGAATGTATATGTCCCCTAAATATATTTGAGACCCAGGCTCTCCTCTTTGTTTACTAATACCATTATTTCTCTACACAAACTATGACTTACCTGAAATACTATTGAATTGAATTTTAGGCATTTCGTATGTCTGCTCCAATTTATTCTAGATTTATGTGCTAAACAGGCAAATCTCAACATTCCATGCAAGTATAAAACTGTGCAAATCCTTTCTCATTGTATTTTGATAAAGTTCTAAATTATTTACATACACCATAAGTCTCTGTTATTTGGCCCTGTCTGACTTTTTAACCTAATCCTTTTTTGCAAATAGTATGCATATATTTGCTTTGTATGCCCAAGCTTCTTAGACATTTTCTCCATCCCTTGCTTATGCAAAGTTGCTTCCCACCTCACGACTATGGCACATGCTATGTCTGTGCCTAGAAAGTTCTCCCTCTTGGTAGCACATCCCTCTCACCTGGTTAATTAATCCTCATTCTCGGGTTCTTACCACTGATTATTCTTCTGCAAGAATGTCATACCTTAGGTTGCTCTGTAGAGTGTGAACTATGGCGCCAGAGTTTCTGAATTTGACCTCTGGTTACAATACTCATTAACCCTGTGACTACGTGAAAATCGTTTAACATCTATGTACATCTAAATTTTCATTAGTAAAATAGGATTAAAATGCTTAGCTCATAAAATTTTTTAGGTGGAAAATAAAATATGTTAAGTACTTTAAACAGAGCCTGGAATTTTTCTTTAGGAGACATAGATTTGTTCTGTTGCCCAGGTTGCTGTGCCCTGGCATAATCAGAGCTCATTGACAGTTTTAACTCCTGGGCTTAAGCAATCCTCCTGCCTCTGCTTCCCTCGTAGCTGGCGCTACAGCTATTTTTTTTTTTTTTTTTTGGTACAGATGGAGTCATGCTATGTTGCTCAGTTTGGTCTCAAATTCCTGGCTTTAAGCCCTCCTCCTGTCTTGGCCTCCCAAAGTATTGGGTTTACAAGCGTGAGCCACCGCACCCAGCCAGGGTCTGGCATTTCGCAAACACTCAACAAATGTTAAGCATTATTGTTAGCTATTAGAAACTCTCTCTCTTTTATTTGACTTCATAATAATCTTCACAAATATAACTCAACACATACACAACACATACATATATATGTGCAATCTCTCTACTGTATGTCTATCTATCTTGAATATAAGCTCTGTGAGGGCAAAGCCCATAGGCCTTTATTCTTTTTCACTTAACAAAATATACCATAGTTAAGGCATACAAGTTCACAATCAGAAATGAATGATATGCATATCTTTTATGACAGTCTCTATTCTCTGGCAGGAAAAATTAACTTTAAAAAAATGGCCTGTATTTTTGTATTTTTCTCCAGTTTTGTTAGCTTTTAGTACCTATTAACTTATTTTGATCAAAGTTAAGGTGAATACATAATAAATAAGTTAGATATTCAGGCAATGCATCAACAAAAAGGTAATACACATCATTCCATATTATTTTGAGGCAAAGCGAGATGCCAAAGATTCTTTTATAATTTTAACAAGTTCAATGACACTGCATGATTTCCAGTGAAGTTGTCAAACTATTTCAAAGTCTATAGTTTTTCAGTTGTAGAAAAGGAAAACATGATGTGGAATAAACAGCTAATAGTGGCATTATGACCTATTTATAATCAAAGATTGGTAGCTAGTAACATGAAGGAATGCAATGATAATTAGGAGAAGAACTCAGAAGAACATTCTGTGCTGAAGACTCATGTTATTTAAATAAACAGATGGGAGTATTCTGAGCAACTTGGGATTGAAGATAAATGGTCTGTCCCAGAGATTATTCAGGCAAATGACAGCCTAAATGTTATAAACATTAGAATGACTGAAAAAATGGGGCAATGCAAAAATGGAAGACTTTAAATGAACTTCAGAAATGTAGGTATTCAATGTTACAAAATTATGAAAAAAAGGTTTCCTAGCAGGGCTTCAGCTCGCAGGACCAGTGTTTGTAAAGGGCCAGTTAAGATTCCAGAGATAGTCACGGGGAATTAAAAAACAATTACCAGTACAGAAGATTAATGGAAAAAGAAAATAAAAATATTTTCACTATGTACAGCACTTTCATTAATTTATTCATTTGTTTACTTTGAATCATGCACAGATAAATTGAAAAAGAAATGAAGACTTGCCTCAGAAATATGCGTGTGGTGTCTCCATTATCTCAGTATGTGCTGAGCCCTGATAACAGTATAAAGAGCATG
>NW_012141635.1:3239020-3241333 GCF_000956105.1 Propithecus coquereli
CTGAACATACTTTGTTATTATTGATGTCACAATTTGCATCTTTTTATATAGTGAACTTATTAACAGGTGTTTGTGTTTATATTTATTCATTTTTTTGTGTTTTAACTTTTTTATAAAATTAAATGTGATTTACACATCACTAATACTATATTACCTTATTCTGTATTTGTTTATATATTTACCTATATTAGTGAGTTTTATACTTTCATATGCTTTACTTTGCTGTTTGGCATCCTTCATTTCAACTTGAAGAACTCACTTTAGCATTTTGTGTAAGGCAGGTCTAGTGGTGATGAGCTCCCTTAGCTCTTGTTTGTCTTAGAAAGTCTTTATCTCTCTTTAATTTTTAATGGACAATATTGCCAAATATAGTAGTCTCGATTGACAGTTTTTCATATAGCACTTTGACTATATCATCCAACTGTCTTCTGTAGAGGACACTTTGTCTGGGAACGGTTTCTTGTTGTTTTTCTCAGAATATGCCTGGGGCTTGAACGCAAGTCCAGGGCGCCCTTGTCTGAAAACAGTAAGGGCTAGAGAGTTTAGGATGAAAACATCTGCTCGCCGGAGACAAAACAACAAGGAACAGGGACGTGTTGAGTCGGGACAGTGTGGGAACAAAGAAATTGCGGTGGGACAGTTGCCAAATAGGCTGTGTTAAAAATAAAGAAACTACAGCAAGAATTTTGCTGCAGTCCTGTGACGTCTTTGTGTGTGTCTGTGTCTCTTTGTCTCTGTGTTCATTCCTCAGCCCCAAGAAACGGGCCACGTCAGTCTTCTGGCCTGCAAAGTTCTGCTGATACATTCCCTGATAATTGTATAGGGATTCTCCTACACACTATGAGTCGTTTTCTCTTGCTGTTTTCAAAATTCTATCTTTTGCTTTTGACTTCTGACAATTTGATCATAATGTGTCTTAATGTGGATTTCTTTGTGTTCTGCTTAACTGGGTTCTTCAGGCTCCTTTATTTGGGTGTCCAATTCCCTCCCCATATTTAGGAAAATTTTGGCCATTATTTCTTTACATAAGCATTCTGCTCCACTCTCCTCCCTTCCTCAGGGTTGTGTGCCTTCTCCTAATATCACTGTAAGCCTCCTTCCGCTTTGCTCTAGCGCAGTGCACTGGTGGGCTGAGATGTTGCATATGCACTCCAATGCCCTCCCTCACTCCTGAGGGAGACTCTCAGGGTCATGTGCTTTCTTCCAAACATGCAGAGCGATGGGGCCCACCATAAACCTCTTTCTCCTTGACTTTATAGAGGTGGCCAAGATACCAAGACATAAGGTGCAAGCTCCACTTCTCTTTCTTCCTCCTGAAGGAGAAGACTTGGGGTTGTATATCATCCCCCATCCTGTAGAACTTTGCCTGCTGCTGACAGATGCCCACTCCTTTCCCTAGGACAGTGCACCGAAATTCCAGGACATTAGATACGAGCTCCACTTCTCTCCCTTCCTCCTGAAGGAGAAGTCTTAGCGTTGTGCACTTTCTCTCAATCCTGTAGCACTATGCAGGCCGCTGAGAGTAATTGATACTTTTCTTTGTTCTTAGCTGCCTCCATGTGTTCTCCCTATGCTGGCTGCCTCAGTGTTTAGTGAGTTTTGTGTGACAGAAGTAGGCCTCTTAGGCAGTCCCTTGAAAGGCTGAGGGATGTTCAATGCATGTTTCACTCACTGCTTCTTCCAGAGGAGAAATCACAGGCCTAGTGATCACAGTACCTCACTTGGTACTGAGCTGTGCCAGCCTGGAGGAGAGGCTGACATAGCTGAAATAAAATTGTTCTTCATACCTATCTAAAGTAATTTTTCTTGGTTCTGTGCTTGTCTGAAGTGTTGTAATTTCTTAACTGAATTCTGGAGTTCTCATAAACATGTTGTGAGATAATCCTTTTTGGTGTTTCTCTGAGGAGATGAGGGCTGGGACTTCTTACTGTGCCATCTTGCTGGTGTTACTTCAAATGAACATTTTTCAGTGGTACTTCTTAGAAGTCAGTATAACTGCTTATAGGCATAGAGAAAGATATATAAAGAGACTCCAATATGTATCTTTATTTATGCCAATGTCCTTCTCTTTTCTTCTTCATAACACTGATATTTTTATTTTCTCTCTTCCAGTCAATTTTTAAAAAGTTTTATACATTTTCTTTTCGAGGCTTACTATGATGGGGCACATAAATGAACAGCCAGATGAAGAGGAACGCAGGGTGAGGTCCATAAGGGTCCCAAGAATAAGAGCTTCTTTTCCTGTGGAATTGGGGAATGCCACTCTCCCAGTTCATAAATGCTTTCACCAACCTGAAAGCTCTCATTATTATT
>NW_012141635.1:3241721-3242792 GCF_000956105.1 Propithecus coquereli
TCATTTTAAAATGTGTTTAGATATAACAATTATCCTTGCTTTTCAAAGTAATGCCTACTAGAAAAACATTGAAAATTCATGTTCACCCAAAGTGTCTGAGTAAAGAGTCTGAAGCCAGTAATGCCATATCAAACTTTGTTTCAGATCTAATTGATTGTTCAGCGATATTTTAGAGTTGGCTTTTTCTAGTAAAGTAAGTTGCTGGACACAATTTTTTTTGAAGGGCTGTGTGGTATTGAGATTCAGCTGAAATAGGAAATGGTGACTCTTATTAAGCTAAGTGTTTGAATAAGTACTATGTAATGTACAGACTTATTGTAAAACAAAATTAAGTTAAAATTTAAAAAATGGAGTCAGATTCCATAAAATAATCTGAAAAAAATGCATAGGAATTTAGCACAGCATGACATTTTTACAATGATACCTACTATTGTTTTTCTAGTTTTAATAAAAATGCCTTGGGCATAAATTTAAATCCAAAAGAGACAAAGGCAGATGGTTCTATTTCATACGCTTTGCGTTCCTTTCTCTCTTAGGAGGATCATCTTACTGTAAGACTAATACCAAATCACTCAAGAGGCTTAAGTACAATTAACCTCTTTCCCTAAGGTTGACGGAAACTGTAAAACAGGGAATCAAGCATAATTCTTTATACAAAGTTCTTACCTCAGCAGTTATGGCAGTGAATCCTGCGCCTCTACCATGTTATACAATATGTCGACAGTTTGCAGTGCACTGTAGAGAGTGCATTAAACTACACGCTCGTAGTTTTATACATATGGATGGAGCGACATTTGGTAAATGGGGAGTTCACCATTCATCATCGGATATGTTCCCATTCCGACAAGCAAAAGAATTGGCAGCCTGGACACTTGTACTTGTGTCAATCTGTGAGAGATCCAACACCAAAGTCAACTCTTGTGGCTATGACATAGACAATGCTTTGGGGCATCGCATTTTTCTGTGACGGAATGAAACCACAGCCACTCAAGTATCTGGCAATGTTATATAAAATGTATATTAAAAAATAATTGTATCTCATTATTATATTTTAGTAACTTTCAAAGTTTT
>NW_012141635.1:3243632-3244604 GCF_000956105.1 Propithecus coquereli
TGAAAGTTATGCAAGAATTATGGGAGGTCTTAACTTGAACTCAAGAGACTTAGATTGTGAATTCACTCTTTGACCATTTTTTTTTTTTTTTGATAAGTAACATTAATCAACTGTAAAAATAAACTCAAATTTCTTTGGCATGGAAAACCCAATTCACTTGGAAGGTATATTTCCCTTACAGAAAACAAAAAAATGCCTTTACCCTAAGAATGTTTGTAATTGATTATAAAAATGATGAAAAGAATGAACACAAGTTTTTCCACTTACACTCAAATAATCTGTTCCTGAAATCGCATGTCCTATGTAAAAAGGATAACTGAGAATTTATTCCCCATTATTTCTAATAGAAATCTATTATAATGTATTACATATAAACCCATTGCCATGTGAACACTTCTTAAAACTTGATGAAACCACAGGCATACCTATATATTAATAATAAACTATCATATTAAGACAAAAATGCTAAAAATTTTGCTTCTTGATCATTGAAAATATTGCTTCTTGATCATCAAAGTACTAATACTGTGGTTAACAAGACGTTGTTCTATACAGTTATGTGATCCTCTTAGCAGCGATAGCTGAGAGGAATATCTCTATTGATACTCAAAAGATATTTTTTAAGACACTATTCAAATTTTTAACAGTTACATTTTGACTGTAACATCTATTTTGTTATGTATATCATATTGACTTTTGGAGATATAATTATACATTTTTCTGATCTGGTTTAAAATGTTATCTTAAAAGAGAATTATATTCTATGAAATATAGCTATTACAAAACAAAATGTTTTAAACAAGGAAAGTTTAACCATGGAGATATTCTAAGAAAGACATTCATACTATGTGGTTACTTTGAAATATGATTTTAAAAAATAATCTGGCATGTTACAATATCTCACTGATTAATTTAAACTTCCCTAGATTTTATTTAGAAATTCCCACTTTCTGTCGAAGTTTTAAATTTATC
>NW_012141635.1:3245739-3259331 GCF_000956105.1 Propithecus coquereli
TTTGATAAATATAATATTTTCGAGCATTGCTATCAATTCACTTTAAGGATTCCCAAGTTCTAGGGTGGAACTATTATTATAGAAAGGGGCCAGCAAATGTTTCTCAGTAAAGGCTAGATAGTAAATATTTTAGGCTTTGGGTGCCATGTCATGTCTGACACAAGTATTTAACTCTCACGTTGTAGTGCGAAAGAAGCCATAAGACAATATGTATAATAAATGGATGCTCCAATAAAGCTATTTACAAAATTAGACAAGGGACCTGAACTGACCTGCAGACCATATTTTGCTGATCTTGATCTAAGAAACTGATGAGAGAGTCATTATAGGAAATATATTCCCTGAGTTCTTGGAACTTCAAAATGGGACATGCGTAGGCTTTATACTAGAAGGAGAGCTTTACTGAATACAGAACACTTGGCCCTCTTTCGATAAACTTCTTAGTACTAGGTATTTACTATCTACAAACATTAAAAGTTGTGAGAAGCATGATACCAACTTAATTTTGCAATTTATTTTCAAAAGGGAGCTCTTTTGAAAGGAAAAATAACTAAAAATTGGACAATGCACAAGATTTGAGCCAGCAACTGCCCTAGAAAAACCAGAATATATGATTATTTTCCTTAAAGAACATTAATCTTATCTGGACAAATAAATCAATCTTAGATGGCCAAAGGATTTTATTTTTATTTTTCTTTAAAACCCAATCAGATTACTAAAATATATTTCTGTTCTGGGTCAATTTTTCCTAGAATATAATGTGTTCTATTTTTTAAATATGTACAATGATATTCTTTGTTATTTTAGGAAATATTTTTAAATTATATTTTTGAGTATTCATTCCATTCCAGTGTTTTGCTTATCTTTTGTAGGATTTCAGATATGAGTATGTTGCAACTTCTTTGCCAGTCTTATCTATAGATTGCTCTTTTAAAAAATTATTTTTATATCCATTTTTTATTAAATTTGATCATAATTTTTATTTTAACCTTCAGGTACTTCTTTGCATATTTTTAGCATCTATTTTTCATTTTGTTCTTTGTAGCATAGCCTTTACTTTATAATTATTTGGTATGTTCTTCTATTTGTCTCAAAATTTAACCAGTTCTACCAGGTTCAACTTTGTTGTTTGGCCATAGTCTCATGTTATCTATGTTACCTGGCTATATCTTTCCTCTGTGCTTATGGAACCCCCTACTGTTCTTTGGCCTTTCTTTATATTTATAATTACAATCTTAAAATAGTTAAAAAGTCTTGTATATTTGGGTCACAAATTTCCTGTGTCACAATTTTCTACATAAATTTTTCATCTTCAGAGATATTTTGCTGCTTTTGTTTTACTTAATTATCTCCCCTTCTCCTCTTTGTTCTTTTTTTATTAACAGTATCTTTGATTGAAAATAATTCTTATGAGTTTTTTTGTTTGGTTGTTTGTTTTTTTGTCACTTATATCTTTGATGGGTTTTCCTATACAGCAATAATGACAAATCCTGAGAAGTGACCGAAGGACCAGTCAGTGCAGGTTTTGACATTTCTTGGTGATCTAACTGGCTCCTTCCTGTGTAGCTAAAATAAGGGATACTTCCTTTACAATGGTGCTTCTTTGTGGCCAGCCCACCCCTGCTTCTCAGCCCCTAATCTAGCCAAAGATTACTTTTACCCACGGCCTTGAATTTTCCTGGGTTCTTCACCACTGACCTATGGACAGCAAGGGATACTATCCCTACTTCGATTGGATGGACTTTCTTTTTAATAAATATAATAGTACTTCCATAAATATATATTTCTGTGCTTCCTAGGTACCCCCTTCATCTCCATCTCTATCTCAATTATTTCTCTATTTTGCCTATACCCATACCTGCACCCCTATTTGTTGTCACCACTGTTCATACCAATTCTCATTCATTCCTAGGCCATCTTTTTCTGAGTATGTATATTTGATATAATTTCAAATATCTGCCCTATGTTTGTCCTGTCTATTCCCAACAAATGTAATTTACCTTTTTAGTTTTCTCTGCTTATTCTACTATATTTAGAAATAGGCCATATACATCTAGTGTACATAAATTTGTTAGCTTTTTTGTTTAAATATATTTTTAAATGGGTTTGCTTTTTTTGTTTGTTTTAAATTTTTTCATAATGTTCTCTGGCTTTGAGGACAATAAGTGGCTCAGTATGGAACTAGAATGTTGCTATGCACTGATCAAAAATGGGAGTCATTCTTCTTTAGATCCCAGAAACCAAGACTATATACTATATTATTTCTCCTACTAAATGATGCATTTCTTTTCAAATCTTTTTTTTTTTATTTTTTTTAAATTCAGGATATCATGGAGGTACAAACATTTTGGTTACATGAAATGCATTTGCCTCGCTCAAGCCAGGGCCACAAGTGGACACATTCCACCATACAGTGCATCCCATCTCCTTTAGCTGTGAGTTTACCCATCCCACCAGCTCTAATCCCTTCCCACCCCCCACCTGACCAGCACCCAGTGAGTATTACTACCATGTGAGCACCTTAGTGTTGATCAGTTAGTACTAGTTTGATGGCAAGCACACGTGGTGCATGTTTTTCCATCCTTGTGATACCTTAGTTCGAAGGATGGGCTCAATCTCTATCTAGGATAATATAAGAGGTGCTAGATCACCATTGTTTTTTGTAGTTGAGTAGTATTCCATGGTATACATATACCCCATTTTATTAATCCCCTAATGTCTTGATGGGCATTTGCATTGATTCCACATCTTTGCAATTGTAAATTGTGTTGCTATAAACATTTGAGTGCAAATGTCATTATTATAGAATGTCTTTTTTTCTTTTGGATAGATGCCTAGTAATGGTATTTCTATTTTTAGCCCTTCGAGGTATCTCCAAATTACTTTCCACAGGGTCGTACTAATTTGCAGTCCCACCAGCAGTGCGAGAATGTTCCAATCTCTCCACATCCACTCTAGCATTTGTTATTTTGGGACTTTTTGATAGAGGCCATTCTAACTGGAGTTAGGTGGTACCTCATTGTAGTTTTGATTTGCATTTCCCTAATGATTAGAGATATTGAGCACTTTTTTATATGTTTCCTGGCCATTATTCTGTCTTCTTTTGAAAAGTTTCTATTCATGTCCTTTGCCCATTTATTGATGGGGCTGTTTGACTTTTTATCGCTAATTTTCTTAAGTTTTATATAGATTCTTGTCATCAGCCCTTTATCGGATGTATAGAAAGCAAACATTTTCTCCAATTTTGTAGGTTGTCTATTCATTCCAAGGACAGTTTCCTTGGCTGTGCAGAAGCTTTTTAGTTTAATCAGGTCCCATTTGTTTACTTTTGTTGCTGCTGAGATTGCTTTGGGGGTCTTCTTCATAAATCGTTTGCCTAGGCTGATGTCTAAAAGAGTCTTCCCCACATTTTCTTCCAAAATTCTTAACGTTTCACACATTAGGTTTAAGTCTGTTATCCAATGTGAGTTAATTTTTGTGAGAGGTGAGAGATGGGGATCCAGTTTCAATCTTCTGCATGTGGATGTCCAGTTTTCCCAGCACCACTTACTGAATAGAGATTCTTTTCCACAATGTATACTTTTGTCTGCTTTGTCAAAAGTATACATTGCTTTCCGCAATGTATACTTTTGTCCTTAGATGAAAATATGAGGACGGTTTTATATCTGGGATCTCCATCCTACTCCAAAGGTCTATATCTCTGTTCTTGCACCAATACCATGCTGTTTTGGTTACTATACCATTATAGTAAAGATTGAAGTTTGGCAGACTGATGTCTCCCAATTTTTTTCTTTTTGCTTAAGATTGCTTTGGCTATACGAGTCTTCTCTGGTTCCAGGTGAAGCATAGAATTATTTTTTCTAAATCTGTAAAGGGTGATGGTGGAATTTTGATAGGGATTGCATTAATTCTGTAGATCACTTTAGGTAGAATGGACATTTTAACAATATTGATTCTACCAATCCATGAGCATGGTAGGGATTTCCATCTGTTCACATCATCTACAATTTCTTTTCTTAGTGTCTTATAGTTCTCCCTATAAATATCTCTCACCTTGTTTGTTAAATATATTCCTAAATATTTAAATTTCTTTGATACTATTGTGAAAGGTGTTGCATCTTTGATTTGATTGTTGGCCTGTTATTGGCATATATGAATGCCACTGATTTGTGGTCATTAATTTTGTATCCTGAGACTTTACTGAATTCGTTTATCAATTCCAGGACTCTCTTGGATGAATCCTTGAGATTTTCTAGGTATAATAGCACATCATCAGCAAAGAGTGAGAGTTTGACCTCTTCTGCCCCCATTCGGACACCCTTAATTGCATTCTCTTGTCTCACTGCTCTGGCAAGGACTTCTAGTGCTATGTTGAATAGAAGTGAGGATAGTGGGCAACCTGGTCTGGTTCCAGTTCTAAGTGGGAATGCTTTCAATTTTTTCCCATTCGATATGATATTGGCTGTGGGTTTGTCATATATGGCCTTAATAATTTTAAGAAATGTCCCATCTATGCCTATTTTTTTTGAGGATTTTTCTCTTAAAAGTGTGCTGGATTTTATCAAATGCTTTTTCTGCATCCATTGAAAGAATCATATGGTCTTTGTTCTTGCTTTTATTTATGTGGTGAATTACATTTGTAGATTTGCATATGTTGAAACAGCCTTGCAACCCTGGGATAAAGCTCACGTGGTAGTGGTCAATTATTTTTTTGGTGTGCTGTTGGATTCAGTTTGCTAAAATTTTGTTGAGAATTTTAGTATCTATGTTCATGAGGGACAGTGGTCTGTAGTTTCTTTTTTTTGCTATATCCTTTCCTGGCTTTGGTATCAAGGTGATATTGGCTTCGTAGAATGAGTTAGGGAGGATACCAACATTCTCAATGTTTTGGAATAATTTCTGCAGTATAGGTATGAGTTCTTCTTTGTATGTTTAGTAAAATTTAGGTGTGAACCCATCTGATCCAGGACTTTTTTTTTTTTTTTGGAAGATTTTTTATTGCTGCTCCGATTTCTGCACTTTATATTGGTCTGTTCAGGAGTTGTATTTCCTCCTGATTGAGCTTAGGGAGGTTGTGTGTTTCCAAGAATTTGTCCATTTCCTCCACAGTTTGTAGCTTTGGACCATATAGATTTTTATAGTGTTCAAAGATAATGTTTTGTATTTCCATGATGTCTGTAGTGAACTCTCCTTTTTCATTTCTGATTGAATTCATTAAAGTCCTTTCCTTTCTAGTTCTTGTCAATCTACCAAGAGGGCTATCAATTTTGTTTACTTTTTCAAGAAACCAGCTTTTGGTTTTATTGATTTTCTGTATAGTTCTTTATTCTCAATTTCATTTAGTTCTGCTCTAATCTTAGTTATTTCCTTTCTTCTACTAGGCTTAGAATTAATTTGTCCTTCCTTTTCCAGTTCTTTGAGACAGTTTATTAGTTTGTTGATTTTTGAGCTTTCTGTCTTTTAGATGTAAGCATTTAATGCTATTAGCTTTCCTCTCAGGAATGTTATTGCTCTATCCCACAGGTTTTGATAGCTTGAGTCCCCATTATCATTTAATTCAAATAATTTTTTGATCTCCATCTGAATCTCTTTCTTCACCCAGAAGTCATTTACTAATAGATTGTTTAATTTCCATGACTTTGTGAAGTAGTGAGCATTTCTGTTGGAATTGATCTCTAGTTTTGTAAAACAATGGTCTGAGAAGATACATGGTACAATTTCTATTTTTTTAAATTTGTTGAGGTCTGATTTGTGGCCTAAGTTGTGGTCGATTTTGGAGAAAGTTCCATGAGCTGATGAGAAGAATGTATATTTTGCGTTATTTGTGTGGAATGTTCTGTAGATGTCTGTTAGACCCATTTGTTCTAGAGCTCTGTTTAGGTCCATTATTTTTTTGCTCATTTTCTGTTTGGAGGATCTGTCCATTTCAGACAGTGGGGCATTGAAATCCCCTGCTACTATGGCATTACTGTTTATCATGGCATTTAATTCATACAGGGTTTGCTTTATATATCTGGGTGCTCCTGTGTTGGGTGCAGAGATATTAAGAATTGTTAAGTCTCCTTGTTGGATTTTTCCTTTCACTATTATATAGTGACAATCTTTGTCTTTCTTTACTTTTGCTATTTTAAAATTTATGCTGTCTGAAATCAGAATCACTACCCCTGCTCTCTTTTGGCTTCCATTTGCCTGAAAATTTGTTTTTTAACCCTTGACCTTGAGTCTGAAAGCATCTTTTTGCGTTAGATGCGTTTCCTGGAGACAGCAGATACTTGGCTGATAATGTTTTATCCACTCAGCCAGTCTATGTCTCTTCAAAGGATAATTCAAGCCATTCACATTTATTGAGAGGATTGATATTTGGGGGAGATTTCTATTCATATTGTTGGGTAAATTCTTATTGTTTTGTTTTACCTCTCAAACCATTGTGGAATCTAGGTTCTGGGCTTTAACTCTTGAGCGTTTTTAATTTGGTGGGTGTTTATTGTGCTGTTCAGTGTATAATGCAGGTCGGACTACTTCCTGAAGAGCAGATCTGGTCTTCGCAAATTCCATCAGTGATTGGTTGTCTGGGACAGTCTTTATTTCTCCCTTGTAGATAAAGCTCAGTTTTGCCAGTTAAAGAATTCTAGGCTGGCCATTGTTCTGTTTAAGAAGATTGAGGATGGGTCCTCAGTCCCTTCTGGCTTGTAGGGTTTCATTTGAGAAGTCTGCAGTTAGTCTGATAGGTTTTCCTTTGTAGGGTATCTGTTGCTTTCGTCTTACTGTGTGAAGGATTTCCTCTTTCATGTTTACTTTGGCCAGTCTGATAATTATGTGACATGGTATTTGCCTCTTCATGTTGAATCTCCCAGGAGTTCTGTGTCCTTCTTATATCTGGATATCCAGGTTCCTGGCCAGGCCAGGCATATTTTCCTCCAGTATTCCAAGGAATAGATTTTCCAGCCCTTGTGTATTTTCTTCTTCACTCTCCGGGATGCCTATAATTCTTATATTTGGTTTCTTTACATAATCCCAGATTTCTTGTATGTTCTGCTCTTGTCTCTTGCTTCTGTGTTCTTTTTCTTCATCTGATTTGTTTAGCACATAGGCATTATCTTCAAGCTCTGACATTCTCTCCTCTGCATGATCCATTCTATTCTATTTTTAAGGCTTTCCACTGTGTTTTGAAGTTTCTTAAATGCCTCCTTCATTTCCAAGATTTCTGTTTGTTTTTTTTATAATATTTCAATTTCTTTATAGAATTTTTCATTGATTTCCTGTATGGTTCTCATGGTTTCTTTATGTTGAGTTTCTATTTTCTCTTCAATTCCATTGAATTTCCATACAATCCATATTCAGAACTCTTCATCCATCAATTTAATCATTTCATTTAAATTAGTTTTTGAGGGTCTCATGATTTCTTTTGGGGGTGACTTTCTCTCTGCTCTTTCATGTTCCCTGTGTTCTTTCTCAGGTTCTTTCTCATCAGGGTAATTGATTGAGAACTGGGAGTACTAGGACTGGTTTGTGCCCTTAACTTCAAGCCTCCAAGGGACATTCCTTAACAGTGGTGGGAGGAGGCATGCTGGTCTTACATTGCCTTAGAAGTGTTTTGGCAAGTTGGGTTACCTCTGACTTGTTGTCTTCACCTCTTGCCAGTGGAAATTAGTGAGTTTTGTCCCGCAGCTTAAGCTTCCATGTGGTGAATCACACCTGTGTGTGTAACTCCACTGCCCTCTAATAGCTTGAGATGAAAGGCACTGTGTTGAGCTTGGGATTACCCTCTCTGTCATTGATTGTAGATTGTGTGGTGGAGCCAGTTATCAAGGTAATCTGATACCTCTCTGTTGGTTTCTGGTCCCCAGGTGAGGAATGCTAGTGCTCCAATCTTTAGGAAGGATCTTGTCACTCCCAAAGGTTACTTGGCCCCTATTCCCCCTTAAAGTGGTGGTCGGAGCAAGGCAGATCACAGCTGCTGCCTACCAGCCTGGATATGTGTGCTTCTATGGTTGCTTGATCTGCCACTAGGGGGAGCTGCTAATATGTTATTCAGGGTTCTTCCACCACACTTGGGAGGCTGCTCCTGATGGGCGGGGTTTCTTGGTGCACCTGCTGTGGCCTCTGGCCAGGATTTTCCTTCCCTGACCTCAAACCCCACTGTTGGCAGCCTCCCAGACATGGAGATCAGGCCTCAGAGTTATGATCCTACTGGATGACCTAAGCCGGCCTGACAGGCAGAGTCACTGGCCTGTCAGCTATTGATCTGTGCCAAGGCCCCACAGATTCGTGCCAGTCGCACAGGGAAAGTGGCTTTTCTTGCCTTTCCTTATCTCCAGGGGTGGAGCCTACCACTTTAGACGTGAAAGTCGCTGCACTAGGGATCTTCAGGGAATTCAAGATGCTTTCAGCTATTGTCTCCTCTCCACAGAGCCCAACGTCTCCTGCTGGGATTTTGCACTGACTTCAGGCAGGTCCCTATCTGAGTGGGTGTGGAGGTCAGTGGGGAAGCAGGAAGTTCTCCTGTGGGTCAGATCCCACTGCACTTGCTGGCAGGGCGGGCGCAGCCATCCCACGCTCTATTCTCTATTGTTTATCTCACACTCTCCAGACTTCACAATCCTATCTCCTATTCACCTATTTTTTTTTCCTGTGTTGTGTGTCCCATGCTGCTTTTCTCCAATTTCACAATGCTCTTCTTGTGGGGGAGTGATCCACTCGTGCATAGCAGACAGAATTCTTTACCTCTTTCTCTGGGAGCAGGGAGCCAGGAGGTCACCTTTACTCCACCATTTTTCCTCCTCAACTGGTGGTTTTTTAAAGTTAGAAAAGGTTTCAAGTCTGTATCATGCTCTGTGCAGTTTTGCTACCCAATTCTGCGTCCTTCCCCTTTGAACCTTCTGTAGACATTTCTGTGATAAACCCTTTGCAGTCCTGTGTCTCAGGATCTCCTTCTTGGATCACCAGCTGACACCCCCTGCAGCCCTTAGAGCACCCCCTTTTCCAGGTAGGGAGTATCAGCCAGGTCATCAGCAGCTGTGGGGTCAAGGCCTGGCTACAACAAGTGCGTTTGTTGTTTAGGAGTTTCAGGTAGTTTTCAGTGTGGATTCAGGATTAGGGCAGTGAAAACGATATTGAAGCATCAATGTATGAACTCTTAATGGAGGATTTTTAACATTCATTTCTTCTTTCCTCTGTTTCTTTCTCACCGTAACTATTTGTCTCTTGGTGAATTTCTTCTTTCTGTACCTCTCTTTTTCATCTCTATCTTCAATTCTTTCTCCCTCTTCTCATTCCCCATCTGTTCCTGCCCTTTTCTCTGACAACTCCCCACAAATCCTCTTCCCCAACTCCAGACCTACCAAGAACACAGGGGCAATCACTGCCCCTCACCCACACACACATCTCATTCACTGTCGTATTTTGACCCAGGTCCTGATCACAGGAGATGTTCATAGACAGCACATGCACTTATCTACTGCCTGATGTTTTACTGGTACTTTGTATTCTTTTTCTTAGAAGGGAGGCCAAATTATAATAGTTTCAAGCCTTATGACACCTAGATCTATTCTTGCCTCCAGAGAATCATTGTTGTCTTTCATACTGCATCTTTACTGTTATCATTTAGTATCTGTTTCCAAAAGAGAATAGGGATTCTGTTTACAGTTGCCATTTTATCTTAAGGGCCTGAAATAGTATTGGGTTTAACAGGTGTGTCAAGTAAGCATTTGCTGGATGAATGAGCATGACTTTAGATAATGATCTTTCTTCTCTTCATACACAATTTTCTATCTAGTCAAAAGTATCATAGGCACAGATATACAGCATTTCTCTTAATATATTTTCTGTAGAATTGGAGGTAGAAAAGCTTATGACCATTCACCATAACATTGCATTAGAGATACCATTTGTTGTGAAGGCAGGATTACTCCGAGATACCTGTATTTGTATACATTTTACAGCAAGTAAGATGTATTTCTTCAGAGATCTCTTCCTTAATAGGATTTCAGGCAGCTTTTGGAAGCAGCTAAAATAAATCGCTTTTAAAAACATGTGTGTCATATCACATTAAGTGGGGTTATGAATAAATATCCACCAAGTGCTATAATATGTACCCTTACCATATAATGAAATTAATTCTGGATTAAAAAGAGAAATCCTTTCCTGATCTTCCCTTCAGCCCACTTTCCCTTCTATTCTTGAAAATATGAGCTTTTCAAATGACATATGAGTAGAAGAATCCATTATATGCATCCACTGTTTTGCCTGCTCTAAAGTAATTTGGTTCTGCATTAATAACTCTCACTTCTCAATCTCTCATAAGCTCAGTTTAAAATGCTCATGTTTTTAAATGGGATTGTTTATTTTATGAAGGAATGTTTGATGGTGTGAATTTTCTCTGTTTCATCTTATGGAATAAAGATTTGGTACTGGACAAAACTATAGAGAGTCCTGACAGGTTGTCCTCAATATTCCTTCTCTGGTCCTCCAGCTTACTATCATCAATTTGTTTTTGGAATCACCATTTCAAAAGCAGATACCTATGAAGGTGTCGATAAACCCAGATCCAATGTGGAAGGCAGCCATATTAATATATTATTATTAATATAATTTAGTGTAATCAGTTTTATATGCTAGTTAAAAATTATATCTGAATTTGTGAAGGAAGAGAGGAAAGAAAATTTAACTAAGGCAGTCAGGAAATGTTTTTAAAGATGAGAATCCTGCTAGTAGAGAAATGGGTGAAAGGACATGTTGACTCAAGAGGCGAGGCCATTTCAGGAATGATAAGAAGTTTTAAATAACTAAAGAAAATTACAAAACTAAAAATTAAGGAGTTCCAGGTTATAAAGGACCTTTTAAGACCTACTAGGAAACTTAGATATTACCCATAGACAATAGGAAGACTGAGGAAGTTAAATCAGAAAAAAATATGAAGACATGTTTTATTTATTTAGTCAATAATTTGTTATATTTTTATGAAGCAACATATGACAGTTATGTAGGGAACATACTTAAGTGATGAGCACCAAGCTGTAATATTCCAGTTAAGCAATGAGGAGGCTTGAACTAACACTGAGTTAGAAAAATGAAAAGGAGAATCAGAGTGCAGGTATTTCCAGGAGTGTGCTGTTAAGCATTTAACAACTAGCTCAAAACAAAGAATGCCTGATTTGTACCACTTGCCAACTTCTGTGGTACGTAAATGTCCCTACCATGGCCAGTTTCAAGCTGCTAATGTTTTATCACTGAATGCAGAATTCAGAAGAAATGTGCCCAGTAAGCTCTCCTGAGCTAGTTCCAGCCAACTCCAGCATAACACTAGACATTTTTGAATTACAATCCATAAATTGTGGAGGTTGATAGAATACAGATAGAAAAAAATTGTATATAAATCCAAGATTTTTAGCTCCAGAAGCCAAATATATTAATATATTATAACTTGTGTTTTATTCTCATATAGCTTTGCTTTTTCTATGTAATAGTAATAATAATGCTTACTAAAAGAAACTTTTCAAGTAAATATTTGCATTTAAACTGATATCCTTAAGAAACATATTAATAGTGTCTTAGCTTGGAGATATATAAATAATAATGCAAGGGATTTCAGTAAAGGACATCAGTTGAGAAATGTTTGGTGTTTAGGATAAGAGAAGTTAAGCATACCTCATGATTTAATCTAGATCAATAATCCCCAAACCAGCCCATACCTAGTTATCAGGAATGTTCATAAAGGTTAAAATAAGCTTTTTTTTTTTTTAACTTCAGGACTTTTCAAAGATTTCAATATGCTAATTTATTTTGTGAAACTCTGAACCAGAACTAGATTATACAGAATTTTCCAAATTTAGCTGAATAAGAATTTCTATTTTGACTAGGCATCCTGGTGAAGATATCTTCTTCTGAGACCATGAAATTAACATATTGATAGGAATTAATATATTGATTTTGAAAGTATGCACATTCCAAAACAGGTAAACAGATGAGATATACAGAAATTGACTCACTGAAGCATTGCATCTAAAACTATACACATGACAATCGGATAGTACCTTGTGCGATGGAATAATGCATGCATAGGAGGTGTGAAGCAGTCATTTTTTCGCCAAAAAGGAGTGCCAAGCTGCCATTTATTTCCAGATGGAAAATAATAACAGCAAAGAGGCAATTATAGTTATCGGAAACAAGCTATGTTATTTATTACCTTTTTCTCTTTTAATCATTCGACATCCCTGTAAGTTACAAATATTTGTGTCTCTATTCTTCATATAAAGTAATTCAATTTGGGGAGGTTAAATAACTTGTATATAAGTTAATTTATATCATAATTATCAATATTAATGCTCTCATTACATTCTACTTGTTTTTATCAAAAGCCAAAATTTTACTTTGTAATTTTTACTGTGTGGAAATCCATGTTTTCAAGAATACACATTCTAAGAGGGAAAGCTGTTAAATTTCCTCAATAAATGAACAAATGTCCTAACATATACCAGACCAAGCAATTTCTTTTGCCTAGTAAGTTCTTCCTCTTGACATTCCTTGTTACTTCAACCATGCTGCAGATGGTACTGTTCCTACTTATGAGATATTTTGTTGACTGTGTGACTTTCCTATTTTCTTTTACCATTTTTTTACTTATGTTCCTTATTCATTCTACTTTTTGGGACCACTAAATGTGTATTGCTTTTTTTTTATTTCTCAAAACTCTCTGCAAGTATTCAAAACAGTGAAACTCCATGTTCACTAAATATGAGCAATTGTGTGAACACAAAGGAAATAGCTCAGTCTTGAATAAAGAAAAGTGAAGTCAACCATGTTGAAAAGAGATGAATGTCTCTTGGCTATATTCATCATAAATAACATTATAAGATTGTTTTTTTACTTAAAAAAAATCCACTCGTTGTTCAATAATGAAACATAGAAAGATCTTCCATCTAGTAGTAATGGTTTAAAGCCAACTCAAATTTGAGAAATGTTTTGCCTAGTCTATATAAACAGCATGGTGTACAAAGTCTAATACCTACAAGTTCACATCTTTACTCCTATTACTCAGATAATTAATGGCAAATTCTGCTACAAAATGTATATCTGCTTAATAACAAATCATTATGAGATTAAATAAATTCAAACAAAGTTGATTAATTTAACAAAAAAATTGTTAGACTGAAATGATTGTTTTTTTAACAAGATTTTTACACAAAAGTAAAAAGAGCACAGGTAGAGCTAACATGCTATTTTAATATTTTCTGCTATATTTCCTATGCTTCAAAGACATGGAATGCTGCTATTTTTATTTATACTTCCAAAACTGACACATGGTAGGTTCTCTATAAATGATTGCTTGCTGAAATAACTCTTGTGTAGTCAAAATGAACATTTCTCAGTCATCTATAAGAGGATGGTCAAAAATACACAAAAGATACAGACCCTGAAGTGAGAGAAAATAGTCCCATGTGTTCTAAGAGATACTTTAAGTGGCATCAATAGCCACCAATAATTTGATTATTTTTTCACTATATTGATTAAATTCTGTCAGTGGCAGTTTCATCTGCAGTGGCAAAGTCCAGAATAAAATTTAGAGTTGAACTTGTAGAACCATGACAAGATTT
>NW_012141635.1:3259701-3264658 GCF_000956105.1 Propithecus coquereli
TATTGCCAATTATACCTCAATAAATCTTAAAAAAAATAAATAAATAAGCCATCTTTAAATGACATTTTCATGTTATTTTCTTGGCTTTTTAGAAAACAATTCACCTAAAATGGCATAACATTTATTTTTCAGGAAGAATCTAGCTTTTCTTGATTAGAATATTATCTAGGACAAGAAAACAAGATAATGAAAAGAAAAATATGGGCAGTGTGGGCATGATGTTATGCTGACAGTTCTAAATTTTATAACATAGTTACAATATTATTTAGGAATATTCACTGATCATTAAACAGATACAATAAACCACAACCTGAATTGGGGACGGTACATACACATGATGACAGTATTAACCAGAAACTGATTCTTAGAATGAAAATATGTTCATTTTATTAAAATAGCATAATGGCAATGCACTACCTTACACCTTTACAATATAAACAAAACTATTCGATGTTCTCCTGCCTACAACCATATCCAGCGTTTTTATTCTGTCAGGGTTTGATACACACTTCCAGTAATCAGGCACAGAGGCTATCTTGCCTCATCTGTTAGGAAATTTATCCTACCCATAGCGATGCAGAAACCTGTGGAAAATGTGCAGGTGTCCAATCCACATTGCCAGTGTGCTTCTTCATGAACCACTAAAGACTGTCTTTATTCAATACTACAAAACACATATGGTCACGAGAGTGCCTTTAAAAATAGATATTCGAAATGGAAATTTGACTTTTAAATTAGCTTTTACCTAATAACGATCTATAGGATGGTTCATGCTGTTGGACCAATGAAGTATTCATAACTTTCTGTGTAAACATTGCATAAAAAAATCAAGATTGTCCTTCACGCATTTTGGGCTGGTGTCTGCAGCCCTTGAAATGACATTTTGCCTGAAGACATTACTGCAAGGGACAATAGAGGCGCAGAAATCTATCTGCTTTGTCCATGTACAGAGAAAAAGCCTTCCAGGCAAAGTTTTCAGTTCAGCACATTCATTGCCTTTTAATTGCTTCTAAATTGCATTGTGACCTGTCGCATCAATAGCCAAATCTATCTAACTGAAGCTAGCACAGTTTGGGCATGCGTACTGTGAAAAGCTTTTTTGCCAGTTTGTATGTGTGTGCATATATGTGTCCATTCGGCATACTTAGGTAGCTGTACCTGTTATAAAACCAGGTAAAAATACTGTTAATCCTAAAAGGTACCATTGTTGAAAAAAAAAAAGTAAAAAAAGGCAAATATGTTGCTAGGAAAACTACTAAATATTAAAAATAGACAAATTTTATCCAACCATGTGTTGGTTGTACACGGTTAAATAAAAAGCATGTTAATAACTGAAAACTTGTAACTGCTAAATAAAATTATTTACAATGTCAGACATTCCACAAGTCAGAAAAAAGCATGGAAAGTGACTGTGAAATTAGACATTATATTTAAGACTCTAAGTTATGGAGAAGAATTCCACTAGGCGATAAGCTTGAATATCGTAGTCTGGGCCACAGTAAGCACAATGCCATAAAAAAACAAACTACTGCACCAACCACTGTGAGCAATGAGGTATAAAAGTATGGCTCCCTAGAAGATTTACTCAAAGCTATTTCACAATCATTCATACACTATACACACATCATCCTACCTTCAAAAAAGTGCAATCAGAAAGCTCATGTTTCTAGGCCTCCAAAGAAAAATGCCATAATTCAAAACCTAAAATAGAGCTTTCAATTCATCTACCAATTTACATCTCTTTCCTATATCCATTTTCATAGTTCAATAAAACAAAATAAAAATGTAGACAGAGAGGAAATTAACTTATTTTCTTCCTTCAGTTCTTAAGGCAGTTTCTTATTGCCAATTAAACTCGTTTTTAGAAGAGATGT
This sequence comes from Propithecus coquereli, assembly GCF_000956105.1. NCBI lineage: Eukaryota > Metazoa > Chordata > Mammalia > Primates > Indriidae > Propithecus > Propithecus coquereli. The sequence goes on from NW_012141635.1 coordinate 3,261,576, forward strand.
CGGGAACAGTGAGAAATATAACTCCTTCCCAAATGAAAAAAAGCGTCACATTCAGTCAGGCCTTGGACAATAAACCTCCCAGGAATGTAGCAGCACTGTGCTGAAGTGGTCATCATGAGCAGCAAGTTCAACAGTGTTATTGGCATCCCATGAAGAAATTTAGATGCAACATGCTGCACGTTAAGCCTCAATGTATGTAATGATCTAGGAGGGGTTATAGAAGGGAAGAAGAAGAAATAGTAAAACCATAACATTTGATTAGAATTGAAGAACCAGCAAAAGGAACTGCAAGCACTAGCCAATGAAGTGTGAAGATAACAAAGAGAGGGTGAGATTCTGAAAGTCAGGTAAAGAGCGGACTTCAAGAAGTTGGGACAAATGCTGATAACACAGAGACTGAGATAACTGTCAGATAACACAGAGACTGAGAATTAATTCTTGACTTTTGCAAAATCTGGGTTATTGCTGATCTTGACATAATAAACCTCGTGACTGAGTGTTAGAGGAAAGAAGCCTTTAGAAGCGACCAGGAAAAGAAATGTAGACAATGAATACAGACGACACTTTTAAGGTGTTTGATGTAGAGAAGAATAGGTACGACACATCGAACAACAGCTGTTGGAAGATATGGGTCAAGGGATAACTTTTAAGACAAGAAATGTATCATTTGAATAATGGCGAGAATAAGCAAATTATGAGAGAGATTATAAAAATACCCTGATGATGTAGAGATACTATGGGGGCAAAATTCTATATGAATATTCTTGAGATGACTACAAGTGCTGGGATCCAGTGCACAAATGGAGGGGTTCTCCATATTTTGGAGCATATAAAAATGTCCAAAACTGACTTCTCTCATCTATGAAAAAATAGTCTGTATCAGAAAACAATCCTCCAGATAAGAACAACTAAAAACTTGATAAAAAATAAAACACACAAAAACAAACACATAACTACACAGATCAGCAAGCATCAGAGAACAATTGAGTCAGCTAGAATCTGAGGGAGGAGCAAAGATCCAAAAGGAAAAGGAAACATTACATTGCATGTTTTCCTTTTGAGGAATCTGCCAGTTTGTAAACATAAAATGCCAATTTGCAATTCCTATGTTATCTTTGCTCACTGTAATAATGTCTCATCTGCTATTCTTCTTACTTCTGTGTGGCTTCAAAGGCCTGACATGTCCATGTACATGGCAGCCACGCTTTATTTTTTTTAATTTTTTAATTTTTAATGTTTATCGATCCATAATAGTTGTACATATTTATGAGGTGCATGTGATATTTTGACACAAGCAAACACTGTGTAATGATCAAATATGGGGAATTGGGATACTTATCACCTAAAAAATTATCACTTCTTTGTGCTGAAAATATTCCAAATCTACTTCTCTAGTATTTTTTTTTGAAACATATAATAAATTATTGGCAACTGCAGTTGTCCTATTGTGCTACCGAGCATTAGATAACTAGACATATGTCTCTTACTACATAGAAAAATCAAATCAAAAATGGATTAAAGAATTAATTGTTACACCTGAACCTTTGAAACAACTAAAAGAAAATATTGAGGAAATGCTTCAAGACATTGTTCTGGGCAAAGATTTCTTGAGTAAGACCTCAAAAGCCCAGATAACTGAAGAATGCAGGAATAAATGGGACCAAATCAAGCTAAAAACTTTTGCACAGCAAAGGAAACAATCAACAACATGAAAAGAAAGACAACCCACAGAATGAGAGAAAATATTTGCAAACTATTCAATGTATAAGAGATTAATAATAAGAGAAAATATAAGAAATTCAACTCAATAAGAAAAAAATTCTGATTAAAAAATGGGCAAGAGTACATTTACACCCCCATAATATGCAGAAATTTAAAAAATATTATTTTAATAGCAAAAAAAAGTGGGCAAGAGATCTGAAGAGATATTTCTCAAAAAAAGATATACAAATGGCCAACAGATGTATGAAAAAATAATACTCAACATCACTAATCATCAGGGAAATGCAAATCAAAACCACAATGAGATATCTCACCCCAGTTAAAATGGCTATTGTCAAAAAAACAGAAAATAACAAATGCTGGTGACGATGCAGAGAAAGAAGAATGCTTGCACACTGTTGGTGGGAATGTAAATTTTTATAGTCACTATGGAAAACAGTACGGAAGTTCCTCAAAAAGTTAAAAATAGAACTACCATATGATACAACAGTCTCACTAGTAGGTACATACACAAGAGAAAGAAAATCAATATATTGAAGAGGTAACTGCACTTCCATGTTTATTGCAGCACTATTCACAATAACCAAGATATGGAATTATCATAAGTGTCTATTAACAAATGAATGGATAAAAATGTGGTATATGTACACAATGGAGTAATATTTCATCATAAAAAAGAATGAAATCCTATCATTTGTGACAACATGGATGAAACTGGAGGGCATCATGTTAAGTGAAATAAGCCAGGCACGGAAAAATAAATGTCTCACTCAAATGTGGAAGCTAAAATAATTGATCTTATGAAAGTAATGAATAGAATGGTGGTTACCAGAGGCTGGGAAGCCTAGTGGGAAGGAGGGCAGACAGAGATGTTTTGTTAGTTAATGGGTACAAAAATGCAATGAGACAGAAACCCGGCACACTTTAGCCTTACAGTCTTTGCACTGGCTTTGGCTCTGTCCGGAATACCCTTCTACCACGTATGTGGGTCGCTCAGTGCCACATTTCCTTCAAGGAGCTGAGGGAACAAACAGAAACCAACAGTTCAGAATTTGGGGGTATGGTTCTAAGGAGGCAGAGCAAAACTGTTTTTAGGGTCCACCAACAAAAAGAGGATCCTTTACAAACACCACAGATTTTTATTTGAGAGTCCTGAAGTACTCTAGGAGTAAAGGCAAGTTGAAAACAGACAAATCCCCAGGACGTCTGAAATCCAGTCTTATGTCATATCAAACCCTGATTAGATCAAGGTGATTTATGCTTCCCTAACTGCCTCAGAGACAGAAAGTAATGAACAAAACTACATTCTTTCTGGAGGAAGATAGCAGCATCCTGAATCTCTGCAATTTTTCAAACACAAT
>NW_012141635.1:3266993-3268034 GCF_000956105.1 Propithecus coquereli
GAAAATGCACTGTGATAAATGCAAAAAGTTGTTTGGCAATAGATTGCCCACCATAGCTCCTTGCTGACTATTCCCAATATACACCTGCATAGATAGGCCCGGAGAATAAATAAATTTGTATGATTTTCTTAAAATTCAATGCTTCTAGGACTCATTTGACTACATCATTCTCTTCCATCTTTTTTTTTTTATTTCATCATATTATGGGGGTACAGATGTTTAGGTTACGTATGTTGCCTTTGTCCCACCCAAGTCAGAGCTTCAAGCATCATTGGAACTAGTGTTTAATGGAACATACTTTAAGAAATATTGTTTCTAAATTTACCAGGGTTGCTGTAAATCTATGGTCACCAATGGCATCAATAAGGGAAAAAATTAAATCTCAGAGAAATTATGAATGATGTTAGGGAAAATCTTTCAGACCAATTCTATAGATTTGCTTTATGCAGGGAGGTTGTATCTCCATTCTGTGTCCCTTCAGCATAAATATATTTGCATATGATATTAATATTGACCTAATCATGTATTTTGCTGTGACCTTTCTTAATTTTTTACCCATATGTACACATAATTTATATTAGATTCATATTAGATTGCTAGATCATATACATGAAGGCTATTTCTTTTGCTTCCCACAAAAAAACAGGAATAAAGATTCTGAGACACAAAGTGTGGCATTTTGAAAAAAATATTAAGTCCATTTCTACATATATTTCAGGCCTGACAGTTTTTTTATCTAAATGTATTCTCTTCTTTATCTAACTCATTTTTTTATTATCTGGTTGTTTTGGAGTATGACTACACCAATTACAAAGATTTTTCTTGGAAGTCAGATTATGTTATTTCCACACTATTTTAAATTAATAGTGGTAATAAAAGATTACAATTTACTCAGCAAAATATATTAGCAGTTTGGGATAAGTTTCATAAATAAGAACATGGCATAATTCTATTAGTTTAATTACCATGTGCTCCAGAAAGAAAAATGAACATTCTCTAATTTTACAAAAATTTTTCTTGGAAGTCAGATTATGTTATTTC
>NW_012141635.1:3270313-3270945 GCF_000956105.1 Propithecus coquereli
CAATCCCCCAAATCCCTGGAGAATATATGAAGATTGAGATACAATTTTCCATCTCAGGTGACAGATGTATAACTTGAAGACAAGCTGAAATCATAACAGTCAAAGAAGAACTTTTCTCAGAAGTGAATTGAATAATTGAGTTTCCCATTATTGGAGATTTTAGTTGAAGGGTGTTTCTGCATTACCCTTGCCCATGCACCTAGCTGCTTAATATTCATATGACCACGAAGTTCCCCAATCCAACTTGGGTTTGTTGGCATGCTTGTCTCTTCACAAATTGAGGAATAATGCAAGAGAGATCAGAGAAACTCTCATATAAAACCACTAACTAGATTTGTCTGTCAATCAATGCATGTACCCTTAACAATTAGTGAAAGAAAATCATCTCAGTGCATTTCTGAAAGTCAAGAGTACAGAAAATATGATATGAAATATATAAGAAGCTATGTGTTATAACTCTTAAGGATCATGGTTATGGAGTCAGAATCCATGGGTCTGTAATGCAAACTCTACTAGTTGTGTGACCCTGAACAATTTATAGAACCTCTCTATGATCTTAGTTTTATCATTTGCAAGACTTATCTCATATGATTGCTATGAGGTTTCAATAAGAAAATTCATGTAAATGTATG
>NW_012141635.1:3271218-3271857 GCF_000956105.1 Propithecus coquereli
CAATCCCCCAAATCCCTGGAGAATATATGAAGATTGAGATACAATTTTCCATCTCAGGTGACAGATGTATAACTTGAAGACAAGCTGAAATCATAGCAGTCAAAGAAGAACTTTTCTCAGAAGTGAATTGAATAATTGAGTTTCCCATTATTGGAGATTTTAGCTGAAGGGTGTTTCTGTATTACCCTTGCCCATGCACCTGGCTGCCTAATATTCATATGACCACGAAGTTCCCCAATCCAACTTGGGTTTGTTGGCATGCTTGTCTCTTCACAAATTTAGGAATAATGCAAGAGAGATCAGAGAAACTCTCATATAAAACCACTAACTAGATTTGTCTGTCAATCGATGCATGTACCCTTAACAATTAGTGAAAGAAAATCATCTCAGTGCATTTCTGAAAGTCAAGAGTACAGAAAATATGATATGAAATATATAAGAAGTTATGTGTTATAACTCTTAAGGATCATGGTTATGGAGTCAGAATCCATGGGTCTGTAATGCAAACTCTATCATTTACTAGTTGTGTGACCCTGAACAATTCATAGAACCTCTCTATGATCTTAGTTTTATCATTTGCAAGACTTATCTCATATGATTGCTATGAGGTTTCAATAAGAAAATTCATGTAAATGTATG
>NW_012141635.1:3272787-3273751 GCF_000956105.1 Propithecus coquereli
GGGGGGGTGAAAGAAGGATGGCCCAGGGGAGACACACGCGCATAGTCAACAGCTGTCTTGGGCTTTTTGTGCCTTGCAGTGCGTCTAGGGGAAACTGTTAGGAAAGTTGACTTTTTCCTTTATATAGACTCCTCAGTAGCTAAATTCTAAAACCATCCCAGGTACTCCTTCCACCTTCGAACCATTATCTCCAAGGACAAGTTTAAATGTCTTAATTTTCTCTTACTTCAGGATTAGCGATCTCCCTTGGTATATGCAGTCACAAAAAGTTAACCTTCGGTATACACTGGTTTCAAATATGGCAAATATTTTTTCCATTTGCATTTTGTTGAAAAAATATGCATATAACTGGATCTGCACAGTTCAAATCTGTGTTTTTCAAGGGTTGATTGTGTATGGTTTGGCGGGTACTCTTATTCCATCTCCTCTTGCTTCAACAATGGGTTGGGCAATGTTTTGAAGTTTTGCCATCAAGTTCCCTGATGGAGAAGTCGCTTGAAGAGAAAAAAGGTTCTAGTTTTCTTACTTCTTATTTAAGAAAACAAAATACGTAAGTATGCAATAAATCTCCCTGGACTCTTTGTTAGCCTCTTTCCTCTCTGTTCCCTGTTCAGTTCTTCACTTCTTATTTCCAAGCACACATGGAAACGCAGAAAACCAGAATGGCTGCTGCGTCCTGACTATGAAGCTAAAATCTCCAAGCTACAGAGGCTGGAGGGGACAGCTGTTGCTTGGATATTGAAAATAATGCAGTTTACATAAAAAAGAACCCTTCTGTGTTAGTCTGTTGAGTGTTTCTGTAAGCCCAGCTTCATACTTTGTTAGGAAAATAAATCTATTCTTCACAATTCTAGAGGCTTAGAAGTCCAATATCAAGATGCTGACATCTGACAAGGGCCAGATGAGGTGTTACCCCAGGGCAGAAGACAGAAGAGCAAGAAAGCATAAGACAGAGAAAGAGGTA
>NW_012141635.1:3273801-3274409 GCF_000956105.1 Propithecus coquereli
AAACCAGAATGGCTGCTGCGTCCTGACTATGAAGCTAAAATCTCCAAGCTACAGAGGCTGGAGGGGACAGCTGTTGCTTGGATATTGAAAATAATACAGTTTACATAAAAAAGAACCCTTCTGTTGAGTGTTTCTGTAAGCCCAGCTACATACTTTGTTAGGAAAATAAATTTATTCTTCACAATTCTAGAGGCTTAGAAGTCCAATATCAAGGTGCTGACATCTGACAAGGGCCAGATGAGGTGTTACCCCAGGGCAGAAGACAGAAGAGCAAGAAAGCATAAGACAGAGAAAGAGGTAGGGGCCAAACTCATCCTTTAATCAGATACCCACTCTCTCAATAACTAACCCACTTCCACCATAACAGCAATATCTGTTCATGAGAGAAGAACCAACATAACCCAATCACTTCCTGAAGGCCCCCTTTCAAGACTGTTACGCAGAAGGTTTACGAACTTGGGAACACACAATCAAACCGCAGCACCATTGTGCCTAGAAGAAAACAGTGCAGTACTATATTATAATACCTAGAAAATTATTTTTATAAAGGATATCTTATAAAACCAAATTTTTGCATGCACAGGACAAAATAGAGAATAAAGAGAAAA
>NW_012141635.1:3274985-3275661 GCF_000956105.1 Propithecus coquereli
GTTTCAATTCATCACCCGCAACCATTTAACTGGGGGGGTGAAAGAAGGATGGCCCAGGGGAGACACACGCGCATAGTCAACAGCTGTCTTGGGCTCTTTGTGCCTTGCAGTGCGTCTAGGGGAAACTGTCAGGAAAGTTGACTTTTTCCTTTATATAGACTCCTCGGTAGCTAAATTCTAAAACCATCCCGGGTACTCCTTCCACCTTCGAACCATTATCTCCAAGGACAAGTTTAAATGTCTTAATTTTCTCTTACTTCAGGATTGGCGATCTCCCTTGGTATATGCAGTCACAAAAAGTTAACCTTCGGTATACACTGCTTTCAAATATGGCAAATATTTTTTCCATTTGCATTTTGTTGAAAAAATATGCATATAACTGGATCTGCACTGTTCAAATCTGTGTTTTTTAAGGGTTGATTGTGTATGGCTTGGCGGGTACTCTTATTCCATCTCCTCTTGCTTCAACAACGGGTTGGGCAATGTTTTGAAGTTTTGCCATCAAGTTCCCTGATGGAGAAGTTGCTTGAAGAGAAAAAAGGTTCTAGTTTTCTTACTTCTTGTTTAAGAAAACAAAATATGTAAGTATGCAATAAATCTCCCTGGACTCTTTGTTAGCCTCTTTCCTCTCTGTTCCCTGTTCAGTTCTTCACTTCTTATTTCCAAGCACACATGA
>NW_012141635.1:3278081-3278587 GCF_000956105.1 Propithecus coquereli
TAAGATGTCTGGTGAGAGAACTGGTGTGCTTGGAGGGATGAATCAAATAAAATTGTACCTTCTGAAAGCATTCTGCATCACTGCAGAGTGGATTGGCTGCAGGAAGATTTGTTGACTGTTTTCTTTTTTTCCTTCTTATAAACTAAGCATTAAATGATAATACTATTCAGACCACAGAAAAAAATTAACACAGGTAGAATTTATGGGATTATCAGAAGATTACCTTTTTCTGCTTAAACTTCTTCCTGTAACACTGAATTAAATTTTGGTTGACGGTAAAAAAAAAAAAAAGAGTAAGAGAATGTAGGGTTATGGTATGTTTCTTTTATGAATCAACTGAATAAGAAGAATATCAGTTGGAGTAAATGGTTAAAATAAGGAATGGGGGTATCATGGCAGTAGGTAACACAGGAAGAAAATCAAAGAATGTAATCAAACTCTAAAGATTAAAAAAATTAGTTATTTCCTTGTTTAGATCTCTAAGTTACAGATTTAAAACTAAAATC
>NW_012141635.1:3278637-3280385 GCF_000956105.1 Propithecus coquereli
GTAAGTATGCAATAAATCTCCCTGGACTCTTTGTTAGCCTCTTTCCTCTCTGTTCCCTGTTCAGTTCTTCACTTCTTATTTCCAAGCACACATGAAAAGAAAAGAAAAGGAAATAGGACTTCAGATTCCATCTTTCTTGTCCAAACGTTTCAGCCTGCAGTCATCATTGTATCTCCAGTACATAGAACAGATCATGTTCATTGCAGGCAATCAGACATATTTAGGGATTTTATATCTAAATTTGAAGTGTGTTTGATGCTCATTATAACATGCATAAAAGTGCTAGGTGAGGAGGACACACAATATGACAGACTTAATGTCTTCTCCATGTGCAATTAGCTTGATATATTGTAGATACTTAATGCTTAACTTCAAAAATCTATAAGACACTTTGAAACCTGTAAATTACTGTTTTAGTGTTCAAAGTCTAAGAGATTGACACTTAGTATCCAAAAATAAATGACCATCAAGCCAAAATGTGTCCTTAAAAATAATGTTCATGCATTTTCAAAAACACTGTAAAATGTTATAAGACTAATATCAAAGATATATTTTCTCAGTTATGCCATCAAAAAGCAAGAACATTTTGATAACTAGTTAAATGTTAAAACAAAATACATAGTATTTATATTTTTGCAATGACTATCTGAACAAAGTATCTGTGATACAGAGTACAACTTCTAGCCAATGCAAATTAAAAATGAAATTTTAAAAACTCTAATAAAATTGTATTTAATTATGAACTTATAAAGCAAATAGATTCAATTTTACTGCTCTTCAATGAGTCTCTCTCTGCTCATTTAAGTCTTCATCATCTTTCAATTTAGAAGTAATAGATCATCAGTAATACTTCTCTAGCATTCTATTTCAACAAACCTAATTGTGCTTATTACCATTATACTATAATTTATACCAACAAAAGACATAGACAGTTTTAAGAGAAAACTATAATAATTGAATTATTTGGAATATTCATTAATATGGTAGTAGGAAAAACATGTTTTGAACATTTGAATATCCATTTGTAAGTCAAAACTTCCCACCATCCTTTATTTCTATTTTAGTCTGTGTCTTCTTGAAAGTCTGAAATAAAAATGCTAATGTATTTTTAAAGGTTAATAGTTGCCTAAGTGGTCCATAAAATAGAAACTTAAACATAGCAGCTTGCAAAATTTAATGAGAGGGCAAATACAAGTTCACCTTGTCTTTTTATCTTCCTTAGCTGTGTCGTCTAGAGACCTGTAAGTGTCTGAAGATGATTATATCAACTTCAAGATTAGGCGACGAAGGCTCAGAGCAGATTAAATGGTTCAATGTCTATGCACTTGGGGGTTCCCATGGCAGACTGTGTAGGCTTCATTCAGAGGGCAAACACATATTCCTGATGTCTATGCTATCATGAGAATAACTATCAGGTTCTGAATTCCATCCATCATTTTTATATCTGAATAAAGTCTGCCTCTAGCCTAATGAGTGCTACAGAAAATTGAAGTCAGTGGAGCCACTTGTCTTCACAGATATCAAAGTACCAAATTACTCAAGAACTGAAACTGCATAGTGAAACCAAGTGGTACGTTTTGCTTTATTTCACACTAATGCATGTATTTGAACTTATCAAAATAATTACATTAATAGTAATAATAACTCATTTAGCTAAATGCTTTAACATATGGCTTTCTCAAAATTATGCCTAAAACATTGTATTATTATTATTCTCACACAGTGAGTAATTTATTGTATTTTCCAAT
>NW_012141635.1:3281524-3321953 GCF_000956105.1 Propithecus coquereli
GTTTTATTACAAAAATAGAATAAAAACTTCGAAAACAAAACAATCCTTTCTAATTTAATGAAATATTTGTTATTTTTTATTGTTTTCTGTGTGTGAGTTTTATGCAATTAAATTGTCAATATTAATTGTAACAATAATAACATCAACAAGTAAAATTTTCACAAACCAAATGCAGAGTTTTGCCCAGGGGCCACCCATCACTTAACGTATGCTACAGCATGGCAGTGTGAGTTGCCTGCACACCACACAGCTCCCAAGGTAAACAGACATGTGAGTTACATATGCTTCAGGAGGCCCCAGGCTCAAAACTAGTATGAGTTAAATACAACTCACATGGCAGTTAATGTGTTAAGTGTATCCAAGATAAGATGTGCCTTTAAAACCAAAGCTTGAGACATACTACATGAAATAAACCAAAGGAACACCAATAGCTGTTCAGTATCAGTAATATTATTTATATGGAAACAGTAACACTTACTAAATTTTAAATAGCAAGCCCTTTCTAAAATCTTTACTTTTATCTCCAACCATACATTTAGTGAGTCATTATTCTGTAATTCTTTCTCATGTACACACAACTCTGCAGGAAATACATCACATTCAATTCGGAGTGACCAGCACAGTGTCTAGTACAGAATGAACCCTCATCTCATTTCACATGTCCCCATTTTATGCTTGTACCTATTGATGTACTTCATTCATTCTATTTAATTTGTGTTTTAAAATATTTATCTATCACTCTAGGCAACATGTTTCTTCAGATTAGGAAAGGTACAATTAATAGTTCTAAACATTATCAGCCATATTTTCAGCACATAATAGGCACTGAATGAATATGCATTTAAGGAAAGCAATCATCTGCAAGATTTTTTAAAATTTTACAATAAAGAAATATGATAATGGGAGTCTGGATTGTGATAACTAAAGCACTACCTTTAATTTCAGGAAGAGAAAATGTGCCTTTATGTAATTTTCTGTGATTTTCATGAAAATATGCATATTCTTTTCGAAATATTTATCAATATTTTCATACAGTTGTACTTAAGTTTCTTTAACTTTAAGACTATTTGTAAGTGATACCCTGGCATGCCTGGTGGAATGTTAATTCAGTGATATAGTGATTAGTATAACATGAAATCAATGAAAGCCCACAGCAATTTGATGATTTTAATAATGGAAGTGATTTGAGATCCTCTTGCTGATTTTCTTAATATGTCAGAAATTAATTTTCAATTATATGGGAAAGTGATGAATACCATAATTTGCCTTTTGCTCGTAATACAAGAAAAAAAGAGAATCTGGAATTCTCCAATGCAGAGATATAAATTTTAGCAGAAGGCCGTATTATCTTTTAATTACCAAAAGTCATATCATCACAATGAAGAGGTTGAAAAGAACTGAAAATGAAATCTCAGACCATAAACATAGGCCTCTGATAGTGAAAACTGGAAAGGGAGCTTGAAAGAGACAGAAAAAGAGAGAGAGAGAGAGGGAGAGAGAGCCCAGTTAATCATGGACAGGTTTGGATTTTAGAAGCAGCCTTGTCTATCAAGAAGTCCTTTAGCATCTAAATCTGATACATTTTTCCTACATTGGCTCTACATATTACTAACTTTAATAATGTGTAGAATCATAACATAATCATGTTTTTATTATCACAATGTGATTTGTTAGGATATGAGAATTGTAATAGCTACCAAATTTTGACTACTTAACCGTGTTAAGTCTGAAATATTCAGGACAGGCAAAAAGACACACTACATTTGGTGTTGCATCCCTTCTTATGGGAAAGTGGTGTTGTCCATAGGCGCTTTCACCTCCCTTGGCTTTCTCTTCCGCCAGACCCACATTTGTTAAATGAATCATTACTTACCGAGATGAGGCCGATTCACCCATCCTCCCTACTCGGAGTCACCACTTACGCCAGCCTCTCGGAATCTGCTTTTACCTCGCAATTCTCCATCCCTCTCATAAAATATTCAGTCCCTTTTCTCAAGCACAAATGTTATCCTATGTGAAATGCTCATCCAGGGCTTCGTAACATCTTGCCTTAACCCCTGTTAGTGATCCCTATGTCATGATCTCCTTCCTGTAAACTGATCTCCACTAAACAGTATGATCTTGAAAAGCAAATATCATGTATTTTTCTGTCATATTTACGACAAATGCTCAAAATAGGTTGAATACCTAATTTAATTAAATGAATTGTGACAATATATTACTTTTATAAATGTAGACTATAGGCAGATAAACATGTCTTATCCAACAAGTTAGGGTTACAAGGGTCCTTTTCTTCCTTACTGCACATACAATTGAGACTCGGGGACCTGGATCCTAGATGTACCAGCTTTTACTGATATACTGTAACCAGAAATCATCAAATGAATAAGAGATAAAAATAGGAATAAATTATAAACATGACAAAATATTAGACCAAAGTTAATAAAGGGATTCATTAGTGAGTAAAAATATAGAAGTTAACAAAATAGGCAAAAATTTAGACATGACTTATAAAATAAAAAAGCTAGTACATTGAAAAGAAAAACAGAAATGCCAAACAAGTCCAATTGAGAAAAATAGAAAGAAAACCCAAATAAAAACAAAAACAAAATCTGAATGAAGAGAACAATTCCATTAAACTGTTTACTTTGCTCTCTGGCCCTCTTCATGCATCAGCTCTGTTTAGTTACTCATTTTCTTGATTTCATATCATGATTAGTTATTTTCCCGGGAAAATTTTACCCACACCTCTGGCTTCAAATACCATTAATAATTCCTAATACGTATACATACAGAATTTTCTTTCTGGAATCCAGACTCATGGTCCACTAAAGTTTGAGGTATAACAAATGCCATAAATGTAAAACTAGCCAATGCTCTGTCTCATATCACTTGAGTTATTGGCAGTATTTTACTTAATTACTTCCTCTTCTCTGAATCGCTTTCTTCCTTCGATCTCCAGAACACCAAAGACTGTTGTTTATTCTCCCACCTAAGTAACTACTCATTCTCAGTTCCTTTGCTGGTTCTTCCTCACTTTCCAGACTTCAACACACTGTATTAATAGTTTCCTAAACCTTAGTCTTCTATCTACCTATCTATTCCTTAAGTGAATTAATTGAGTCTCATGTATTTAAGTACTTTCTATATATTAGTGTCTCTACAATTTATATCTCATGTCTGGTACATTCAGTAAATTCTTGACTGGCATATCTAGTTTCCTCCTCTCTTCATCATCATCTACATGTCTTAGGAATATCTAAAGCTTAGAATTTTCAAAATTGACTCTCTACAATTAAATCCTCACGCTAATGTAGTTTTTCTTCAGTTTTCTCAAACTCAGTTGATAGATACTTCTGTCTTCTATTTTTCAAGCAAAATCTTACAGTCTCTGTTTTTATTTTACATTCTAATTTTTTTTGCCTGTGATTTTAAAATATTTTCAAACTCTGAAAATGTCTTATCACTTCTACTTTTATCACTATGGCACGAACTACAATAACCCTTTACTGAATTGTTGTGAATGTCTAAAACAGTATTTCTTTGCTTCTACTATTTGACCTGTCTAGTTTTAATAGACTGAAACAAACAAACAAAGAAAAAAAAACATAAGTTATATCACTCCTCTACTCAAAATTCTGATGGCATCTCATCTCCTTCAGAAGCTATCATCCTTATGTTGGCCCACAAAATCCTAAATGAGCCATTAACTCTACCTTCTAAAAGATTCCCTTTTTGGCCAGGTGTGGTGGTTCACGACTGTAATCCTTGCACTCTGGGAGGCCGAGATAGGAAGATTGCTTGAGCTCAGGAGTTCAAGACCAGTCAGAGCCAGAGCAAGACCCCATCTCTACTAAAAGAAATAGAAAAATTAGCCAGGATTGGTGACACATGCCTGTAGTCCTTGCTACTAGGGAAGCTGAGACAGGAGGATCACTCGAGCTCAGGAGTTTGAGGCTGCAGTGAGTTATGATGACGCCACTGCACTCTAGCTGGGGTAACAGAGCAAGTCCCTGTCACAAAAAAAAAAAAAAAAGATTTCTTTTTTCCACTGCCTTAATGCCTTTCCCAGTGGCTGTGGTCATACTGGCATTCTTGAGCATCCAACAACATGCTGGGCATGTTCCTACAGCAGGATCTTTAAATGGCTGCCTTCTCAACCTAGAGCTTTGCCTCCACCTCCCAGCTCAAATAGCCTCAAATTTATTCCTTTACCTGCCCTGGGCTTTTCATTAAATATTTTCTTCTTAAAGAGGTCTCCTGACAGCATCACACAAAATGGCATGCTATATCATACTCCTTATCTCCCTATCCTACTTTTAGCCATTGTACTTATCACTATTAAAAATATGTACACAGACACATACACATAATAATTATAATAATTTCTACAATGCCTATTTCTCCCAGTAGGAAGTATCTTCTTAAAAAGTAGGATTTCTGTCACATAGTAAATGCTCATTAAATTTCTGCTGTAAAAAATCAACTAATTGAAATCACCGTATTATGTCCATATTTGCTGCTCATTCTTGATTTCTTATATTGGCAAATAGAGATTCCATGTGACAATCACCGATGTCAGAAAATCATTCCCTCCGCCTTATCTCACACTTCCACTTGATCACAAAGGTCTTTCAATTTTCCTTTTTGAATACCCCTCATATCTTCCTTCTTCTTTATATAGTTATAGGTAACATTTTAACCTAAGAACTAAAAAAATTATTATCTGTAATACTGGAGATTGCTCCACTTCTAGTCTTACCTGTCTCAGACATATCCACAAATCATTTGCCAGAGCCGTCTTTCTATCGATCTGTCACTCTTTGATTAAAATCAGTCTCCATTTGTCTTTCTAAACTCCTTAGACTGACATTTAAAAAATTTTATTTTATGATCACTATCTTTCTATCTTAACCTGCTAATATTGTTCCAGACATACTGAATGATTTGCTCACAATTTGCACAGCATAAATTGTATTCTCATGACTCTAGCACATGCTGTTTCTTGTCTATTCAATGTCAATTCTGCCTCTTTACCTGACAAAGTTATATGTTTTCCAATAATCAGCACATTTCCTTACCCTCTGGAAGAAAAAATACTACCTCAATAAATATTTCCTGAATGATACCTTATTTAATCTCTCAGGCGCTTCATGTGAACTTGCTATGTGTCTCCCTAACACCCAGCTCATATATTTATATCAGCACATATTACACTATCAGACACATATGCCTGACACTCCCTACTCTCTGCTATCCCCAGAATATGGAGTTTGTCAAGGAAGAGACCATGTCTTTCATCCATGTATCCCTAATGTCCAGCTCGGTCCTTGAGGGTAGATGCTCGAAAGATATTTACCGAAAGAGTAAATACAAACCTGCACAAATGCTATTATCCTTGGGTGACAAAAGGAAAATAAGAAGTTCTCATCACCAGGAATGATGACTATGATGACAGTGCTTACAGCTGTGTAAGTCATGAAGAGAATATCTGGCCTCAAGGTTTTCAAATATAATATAAACCTGCTTTGATGCTGGAAGTGACTTAGAGACGCAGGTAATCAAAGGGCTCGGTTCCGCAGAGGATGCTTCATGATTTATAGAAGATATTTTTGGTCCAAATTTCTGAGCCCGAAATATTTTTTCTCTTTGTAGAAGTGAGATCAAGATAATTAAATAAACAAAACAGAAAAGAAATAAGCTCTTATACTTGCTTTATGCATTGCCATCACTGTCTCACCTAGTCTTGATCCTCTACAAATTTATGTTGACTAAGATATTTGGTTTTTATAAAGAATTTACACAACAAATAAATTATTGAAGCTCTGAGTTATGTTTTCTCATCCTATTCTTCCTTGTCCTGAACTAATAACAAAAAGAGAAAACAATGCTTCTTGGACTAAAAGCAAATTGCCAGATGAAGCAGATCTTTTTTTTTCCTACTCTTTTAAGTTTACTGCTACACAGAAATTAAATCATTCCTGTGGGTATAAACATGAATTTGATTTTAAAGTCTTCCTTTTAAGAATCTAGGCTATAAGCAGTGAGAAAAAGTAGAATCTCTTCACATAAGCAAAATCAACTCACGCTGGGTAACAGATTTAAACCTAAGGAGTGAAACTATTAGAATTCTAGAGGAAAATGTTGGAAATACTCTTCTAAACATTGGCCTAGGCAAAGAATTTATGAAGAAAACCCCAAAGGCAATCACAGCAACAACCAAAATAAATAAACTGGATCTGATCAAATTAAAAAGTTTTTGCACAGCCAAAGAAATGGTCACAAGAGCAAACAGACAACCCATAGAATGGGAGAAAATTTTTGCATGCTACAAATCCAATACAGGGCTGAAAACTAGAATCTACTTAGAACTCAGGAAAATCAACAAGAAAAAATCAAACGACCCTATCAAAAAGTGGGCAAAGGACATGAACAGAGACTTTTCAAAAGAAGACAGAATAATGGCCAAAAAACATATGAAAAAATGCTCAAAATCTCTAACCATCAGGGAAGTGAAAATCAAAACTACAATGAGATATCACTTATCTCCAGTGAGACTGGCCTTTATCAAAAAGACCCAAAACAATAAATGTTGGTGTGGATGCGGAGAGATAAGAACACTCATACACTGCTGATGGGACTGCAAACTAGTGCAACCTCTGTGGAAAGCAATATGGAGATATCTTAAAGAGATACAAGTAGAGCTTCCATTTGATCCAGCAATCCCATTACTGGGCATCTACTTAAAAGAACAAAAGTCGCTCTATGAAAAAGACACCTGCACCCGAATGTTTATAGCAGCACAATTCACAATTGCAAAGATGTGGAAACAACCGAAGTGTCCATCAATACATGAGTGGATTAATAAACTGTGGTATATGTATACCATGGAGTACTATTCGGCTTTAAGAAACAATGGTGATATAGCACCTCTTGTATACTCCTGGATAGAGCTGGAACGCATTCTACTAAGTGAGGTATCCCAAGAATGGAAAGACAAGCACCACATGCACTCACCATCAAATTGGTATTAACTGATCGACACATAAGTGCACATATAAGAATAACATCTATTGGATGTCAGGCAGGGGGGGAGGGGGAGGAGGGGACGGGTATATGCATACACAAAGGGTGCGATGCGCACCATTCCGGGGATGGACACGCTTGAAGCTCGGACTTGAGGGGGGAGGCGAAACATACGTAACCTGAACATCTGCACCCCCATAATATGCTGAAATAAAAAAAAAAAGACAATGAAAAAAAAACTAATTTAAAAAAGCAATATTGTTGAAAATTTGTGTTAAATTAAATACTTTTAATAATGGCAGAAAACTTGTGTAGAGTAGCAATATGTAAGACTCTCTTCTAGCAATGTATAAATACCAGCACTATAAGATTATCTCTTGCTATTTTACCCATTTTATAAATAGAAATACTGAGAACAGAGATTTTAATAACTTTAACTTTGCAAATATTTAAGAAATTTACAAATTCAAATTTACTCAGACTGAAAATTGTACAGATAGAATATTCCTAATAAAATTTTAATTGAGACAATGTTGAATAGAAACTATGAGCATAGTCATCCCACTGCCTCCGTGGGAGACTGGTTCCTGGATCCCCTGCAGGTAACAAAACCGGCAGATGTTCCAGTCCCTTATGTAAAATGGTGTAGGGTTTGCGTGTACCTATACACACTCTCCCGTACACTTTAAATCACCTCCAGATCACTTGCAATACCTAATGCAACGTAAATGCGATATAAATAGTTGCTATACTGTATTGTTTAGGGAATAATGATAAGAGATAAGTCTGTGCATGATCAGTACTGAAAAGACCATCCACTTTTTCTCCAAATATTTTCTATCTGTGGTTAGTTCCATCTCATGGATGTAGAACGTATGGATATGGAGGCCGCCTGTGTATAAGCATGTGCATGTAGGTTTGTGTGTGTATACATATGAGGCCTGTCCGGAAAGCATCCAGCCATTGTTAATAAAACAAGAACTGATACATAGCTGGATGCTTTCCGTGCAGCCTTGGTGTACACACATCTACATAGATATAAATATGCACGGAGCCTTTCTGAGGAAATATAAGACCAGATGGTACATGTTAAATGCATATTAAAATGTATTCCCACGATCTGTCTTTCGGTGCCGTGGTCCTCCAGCCCCAGGCCGCGGACCGCTGTTAGGGACCCGGCTGCAGAGCTCCGCTGTCCCCTCCCCCCCACCCCCACCCCGCTCCTGTCTCTGGAAACACTGTCTGCCACGAAACCTTGGCAGGGGCGGCGTGGGGTCACGGAAGGAGACGAGCAGCAGACGAGAGCGCGGCTTCTCCTGCGTCTAGGGCGGTCCCCCTCGCTCGCACCTCCGCCTGCCCTCCCGCCATCGTGGAAACGTGTCTTCCCGCCTTCCCGTCTTCCAGGAAACCGGTGCCTGGGGCCAGAAAGGTTGGGAACCGCTGTTTTAGTGTATTCAAGGCAAAGACTCTGTCCACGTGGATTGGTTGTCTTTACTTTATCTGCTAAAACAGACTTTGAATAGCTACCCACTGCGCATCTCCCGTGTTCCAGGACGATGTGTATCGTCTCTTAAGTCATCTGCGAACTTTCCTCTGAAAACTCTTTATGTAACGATTTCCATCATGTCTTTTCCTAACACGATAAGAAAAAATACAGAGAAAGAAAATAATGATAACGAAGGAAAGAGATGTGTACACTAATCTTGTATTTACTCACATTTGCAACATGACATTTCTTGGCTTCAATATACCTCATTTTTTAATTGCAAGGTCTTTGATATGTGAACTTTATTTGTAGACTATTGTGTTCATTACTGACACTTTATAAATAATAAATAAAATCAAGAATAATGAAACAAAAATATGTGAAACTATTTACTTCTAAGTCGATGAAAAACAACTTTAACAATTATTTGACCCAGCATAAATATTAACATGGAAAAAAAGAAAAGATCTATACAAAACCTCAAGTAGTCAAACAAAATTGTAAGATTTATTTTTATTTTTCATTTTGGTAATATTTGCATACAGTAAAATGGTAAATTTTAACTTTACTATTCTATGAGCCTGAGTAAATATACATACTTGTGCAACCAAAAGTTTTACCGAAAGAGAAAGTTTCTACACCATCCCACGTAAGTCCCCTTACAGTCAATTCCCACCCCCAATAGGCAGCTACTTTCCATATGCTGTCACTACAGATCTTTCTTGAACTTCATACAAATGAGTCAAACAGTAAGAATTCTTCTGATTGCCTTTTTGCTCAATATTTCTTATTTTATTCATATTGTTGTAGCATTAGTACTTTTTTTCATTTTTGGAGTATTACACCATTGAATGAATATGACATTTTGTTTATCTCTCCCCTTATGATCAAATTTGGGTTATTTTGAAATGTTTGACTATTATGAATAAAAGTACTATAAATATTCTTGTGCCAGACTTTTTGTGAAAATATGCTTTCATTTCTCTTGAGGAATACTTAGGAGTGGCATTGCTAGCTCATGGGGTAAGCACACACTGAGCTTTGAAGAAATAGTACCAAGCAGCCTGTTTATTATTGATTTCTAGAATGCTTTATATATTTTAGATAGCAGTCCTTTGTTGTTATGTATTGTAAACATTTTTCTGTTTTTTCACTGCATTTTTATTTTAATAACATGAATCTTAATAAGCAGAAATTATGAGATGAATATTTTTATCATTTCATTATAAGTGTTCCAGTTACTTTCAAGTAAATATAATTTTTGGTGGTTGTTCTAACCATTAAAATATATATCCTTATCTTTTACAGTCCTTTTATGGTTAATATTATATCACTTCAATTAAAATATAAGAATGTCATCACAGCATATTTCCTCTATCAACCCACCACCATTTGATGCCATTATTGTCATATATGTCACATTTACAAATGTTACAAACCCAGCAATACAATATTCTAAATTCTACTATATTTTAAGCTGTCAGTTTTCCTATGTAAAAAAAATGTAAAAGTAGAAATTTATTAAAACATTTTCTTTTGGGGGGCCCTTCATTCCTTTTTTTGTTACTAACAGTTATGTCTGTTGCCATTTTTTTTTCTGCCTAAAAACAACTTATTCTAACATTTCTTTAAGGACAGATTTCCTGGTCCTCAATTTTTTCAGCTATTGGCTATTTGAAAATGTCACTATTTAATCTTCATTTTTGAAAGGTATTTTTGCTGGGTGTTAGAAATTAGGTTGAGGCAGTTGATTTGTTTGTTTTAAACACTTTAAAGATCCTTCTAAGTGAAGTATCGCAAGAATGGAAAAACAAACGCCACATATATTCACTTTTAAACTGGAACTAATTGATCAACACCCATGTGCATATATGGTAGTAAAATTCAACGAAAATCCAGCAGGTAGGCAGGGGACGGAGGGGAAGGGTAAATTCACACCTAACGGGTACAATCACACTATCTGGGTGATAGACCCACTTAAAACCTTGACTCAAACTGTACAAAAGCAATTCATGTAACCAAAACTTTTGTACTCTCACAATATTCTGAAATGTTATAAAAGGGGAAAAAAAGATCCAATATTTTACGACTTTCATTGAAGTCATCAGCTATTATCTGTGTCATTTTTCCTCTATTGAAATATATTCTTTTCCTCTGGCTTCTTTCAAGGTTGTTCTCTTAGTTTTAAGCAACTAGAGCATAATGTGCCTATGTGTGGTTTCCTTGTATTAACCCTTCTTAGGGTTTTCCAGGGTTCTTGGCTTTATAAATCCAGGTTTTTCACTAAATTGAGGATATTTTAGTCTTTCTTTTCTTTGTTATTTTTTCTTACCTATTCTTTCTCTCCTCTCTTTCTGGAACGGCAATTGAACGGATCCTAGACCGCTTGTTATTGCCCCAGACATTATTCGATCTTTTCAAGTTCATTGTCCCTGTCTTCTGCCATCTTCAAACTGCTGTAAAGCCCATTGAATAAATTTTAAATTTGTGCTTTTCTGTTATAAAATTTATATTTGATGTTTAAGAATAGATCCAAGTTTTCTTCCATGATTCCCCATTGATTACCTTTACTTTATCCATCTTTCACTTTAAACCATGAACGTACTCAATTTAGTAACTTTAAAGTTTTTATCTACTAATTTTAATATCTGAGTAATCTGTAGGTATATATCTTTTGATTGTGTTTTTCTTAAATATAACTAAGACTTTACTATTTTTTAAATTTCAAATAATTGTATTACATACTAAACACTGTGAATAAAATGCTTAAAGATTTTAGATTATAGTATCTTCTTCTGAAGAGTGTTTTTTACTCGAATAGATAATTAAACTGAAGAATGCTCACTTTGAACTTTCAATTGTGTCAATTTTTGGTCTCAAACTCCTGAACTCAAAGGATTTTCCCACCTCAGCTTCCCAAAGTGCTAGGATTACAGGCATGAGCCACCATGCCAGGCCCCTGATTGTGTCAAATATTGGAAAGCCCAATATTTTTAACAAGGTCATCTAATTGGAGAGCTCAAATTCAAACTCTGCCTCCTCTGATGGAGAGAACTGAAATCTCTGCTAAGGCTTTTCTGTCTCCCAGGTATTTCTTTCCGTGAGTTTCCGTGGAGTTTTCTCCATTAGTTCAGAGGTCACTCAATATTTGGAGATGAATTTATATGCAGATGCTGGGGCTCCCATCTCTGTGATTTCCTCCTTGCATTATTCCCTATCCTTCAATTTCCAGCCAATCAGACAACTCCAAAGTTTATCCTCTGATACATCAAGCCAAAAAGATTGTGCTTTACTGCTTGAGTTCTAGCCACCCAATTGCTTGCAGATGAGACAATGCCCTTAGGAAGAAAGCTGTATAAAGGTGAATATAACCCAGATGGTTTCCTTTTCTATGGATTGAATCCTCCTCAGTTTAGCCTGTTTTTTGGTCACTCATCACTGCCTACAAACAAAATTTCTCCCATAGTTCATAACAGTTATTCATGGAAAAAATCGTATGATAAAACTATTTCTACATTACCAAAACTGAATTTCCACAGGATTTAATTTCTATTGTATATTTCAACACTACCTCTTGAACTTGTATTTACCTCAGTTTTTTTATCAATTAGTTTAGTGTATGTCTTTTAAGATAATTATTCGGATGTTTACTGTACTTGAACTTTTTTTTTAAGACAGAGTCTTGCTCTGTCACCCAGGGTAGAATGCAGTTGGTGTCAACATAGCTCACTGAGCCCTCAAACTCCTGGGCTCAAGCAATCCCCATGCCTCAGCCTCCAAGTAGCTGAGACTATAGGTGCACGTCACAAAGCCCAGCTAATTTTTCTATTTTTTTTTTTAAGTAGAGATGGGGTCTTGCTCTTGCTCTGGCTGGTCTTGAATTCCTGAGCTCAAGTGATCCTCCCGTCTTGGCCTTCCAGAGTGCTAGGATTACAGGCATGAGCCACTTAGCCCAACTTGAACTTATTTTTTAATTGCACAATATACTAAATTAATTTAAATTGCTCAATCTAACTTTAATAAATTTTCATTAATGATCAAAAGTTTTCTAGTAACAAAACACCTTAATATGGCTTGGAATTAAAATATCAGATGGTGCTATCTACTATGAATAATACACTTTAATAAATTGAAAAGTTCACTATTTTCATGTCATTAACATAGCTATTACCTGAAAATACTGCTTATCTGATTTTTAATAGCAGCCCCAGATTATTTTGTGTGTAATTGAAATTTCTAATATAAATTATTTTCAGGAATATGAGCACTATACACAGACATTCTAGAAACGAAATGTTCAAAATCACAAGCAGTTCAATAATTCACAGAGCAAAATCTTATTAATAGTCCCTGGCTTAATATATGGTCTTTAATTGATGATATGAGGTACTTAACTTTCTTTTCAGTTGAAGTTAACATGGGTAGGGAAAAATTAATTCGCTGAGTTTAACTCTTGTGAATGGTAGCAGAAATGAAATAAGAAAATGTCTGCTGAATCCTTTCACCATTTGGAATTTTCCACACTCAGCAGAAAACCAGGATGATAATGCTCTCTGTAATTAAAGTCCATAAACCTCAGAGACTTGAAATTTTTAGACAATCTAAAAGCTATTCAGCTTTAATATAGTCAATCATCTATATCAAATAATTTGGTTTTAGCAATATATTTCACTTCATCTTCCTGAAATTTAACTTTTCCCATACTATGTGATGTGTTCCATAATGCATCTAGAAATTCTCTAATCTTTCTATGCACATGAATGACAGAATCCAAAATGAATGGCTATTAGTCCTTTCCTACTTTCCTTTAGCCTACCCAATTATGAAGAAAATAAATCTGGTAGCTGTAGGCTCAGCTCATTCCAGTCCAAGAGCCAAGAAAAGTCCAGTATAGAGTACAGGATAGTGAGCACCAGGAGTAAGTTGTTGCTTTAAGACCAAGTGTGAGCATAGGCCTGTGGACTTTGCATAAGCCTAGAGATAAGTTGATTTTCCAGACCTCCCACAGAGAAAGACCAAGGCCGATCTGAATAACTGCTTGTAAAGCACCAGTTCCTACTCTATTTACATACTAGGATGGGAATTGTGCAGAGTATACCAGAGGGATTTGCTTATGGCTTAATTTCTATGCCTAGTTCCTATTAGTGCATAATGAATAAGGGTGCAAAGCCCTGTGTCTTTTTTCTGTGTTACTGCCAGCACAGACTACATTTCACCAAGAGCCAATACTGGATTGAAGATCTTGATACTTACAACTCATCCTCCCATCAGTCTGTATCCCATGGAGTCTACTTAGACCACTTGAATGATACTTTCAGTTCTATAAGAATTTAAGCTTTCAGTCTTCTAAGATTGATCTTGTCTGGTAACAAGCCATGCAGTTCCAGTCAGTCATGCATTCCCGATGCAGCACCAGCCTCTCCCTCCTTCCTTTCAGTAGCTCTTGGTTTCAGGGTTTTTCTGTACATGTAATATGACAAAAACTGTTCTAGGTACTTTATTTGTCATCTCATTTAATACACAAACAATTTGATGATGAGAGCACCGAGATTATAGAGGTTAGATATTATGTCTAATTATACTCAGTTATGAAATAGTTGTTAAGATTTGAACCGAATTTATCTCATAACAAAATATGTTTTTCCCCTTATCATATAATCTCCTTTAACTCTTGTACCTCAGAGCTGATATTAGTTCTCAATCCCATATTAGAAAAAATATGAGATGAAGAAGTGAGCTTTGCTAAAGAGAGATATCACCAGATATTAAGATTAGATTAGCACCCATACTTTAGGGAGTCAATGAAAATCAAATTGAATGTGTCAAGGTTGAGAAAATTATATTATTTTGTAATTAAACATATCTACTCTTGAATCCTAACGCATGCTAGCTATATGGCTTTGGTTAAGTTGCTTAGCTACACACAATATTTTTTGCATTTTTGATATTGTTTGTTTGTACATTAGTGGTAATGTTATCTACCTCACAGAATATTTGTGAACTAAAAATCCAAGTTTGAATCAAGTAGAACAGGTAAGGAGGTATCTTAACGATAATTTTTTTTTTTTTTTTTTTTTGGTTTTGGGATTTTTTTGTCCAAGGGTAAAGACATTAAGACAGTTAGAGTGCTATATATACCAAAGGCTTGTACCCCAAAATAAGTGCTAGAAATTTAGTTTAAAGAGATAGTAAAGATCCTTACATGCCTAGCAGAAACACATAGAACTATCATAAGTTCTTGTTTCTTCTGACAAAATGAGAAAATAAATGAAAGTTTACATACATGGTACACTCTTATTAAGTATTAAACTATTATCACAGAAACATATAATTTCATATTGGAAATATTCCTTCTCCCATTGTAATTAAGTTATGGGGGTAGCCAAGGAAAGATTGCCACTTTGGTGCTCCATCTTGCTGGGGACACTGTTACCAGGATCCAAAATTTATAGACCCAAATTTATAGCCAAAATTTATGGTCACGTGCCTCAGGCAATTTTGAATTAAAGCCTGACAACTTAATCAGTCTCCATGGTGGAAAATTGTGAAGCACAGGACTGTCTATCGACTGTGTTTCCAGCCATGTGGAGGATGCCAGAAGGAGAAAACTAAGCCAACATGAAGAAAGAAGTAGAATGGATTCTAATAACCAGTTCTTAATTTCTACTCTTTCTTGACTTATAAGCAGTTATGACCTAGTTTATTGCTCCTTCCTCCATGAAACTTGGCTTTTAGGACATCACATATTACTATTTTTATCACCTCCTACCCAGCTGTTGATTTCTGGGTCTGACTGCTGGTTCTTCCTCACCTCTGCAAGGTCTAAACATTGATCCTCCAAGGTTCACTTCCAATACTTCTTTTTTCTCCATCTATATTCTCTTGTTTGGCAAACTCAGCTAGACACTTCAAATATGCTCTCTATCCTGATGACTTGCAAATTTAAACATTCCAGTCAGACCTTTTCTCTGAACTCCACACTAGTGTGTCCTACTGTTTACTCACCATAACCACTTGGATATTTTACACATCTTTAATTTAATATGAACAGAACTGAATTTCTGATATCTCCTCTCTCCCAAATTAGTTTCTTTGTACCTTTCTGGATCAGAGTAAATGGAAAATCTACTCTTCCAGTTCCTTGGGCCAAAAGCCTAGGAATCAATTATAAGTCTTCTCTTCATCCTATACCAAATCCATTCCCATATCAAAACCCATTGGCTCTCCAATCAATATATAACCAGGCTCCAAATATTCCCACCTATGTTAGATTCTTGCCCAAGTCACAATCATCTCTCTTCTGGATTAATGCAATAATTTCTGATATGGCTTCTGCCACTTCCTGCTTTTGGACTAGAGTCAATAATTTGGTCGGAGTGGTCCTGTTAAAACATAAAACAAGTAAAATGTCTTTTTTTCCTTTGGGTAAATACCCAGTAGCGGGCTTGCTGGATCAAATGGTAGTTCTTCTTTTAGTTCTTTTAGGTATCAATCACCATACTACTTTCCACAGAGGTTATACTAGTTTGCTGTCCCACCAACAGTGTATGAGTGTTCCTATCTCTCCACATCCATGCTAGCATTTGCTGTTTTGGGACTTTTTGCTAAAAGCCATTCTCACTGAAGTTAAGACTTAGGCACCTCTCTCAGTGTCAGTTCACCTACCCAATTCTACTGCAGTTGTAAATCAGCTACAATAAGGGTTTTTTTTGGTTTTATTTTATTTATTTATTTATTTATTTTTGAGACAGATTCTCGCTTTGTCACCCGAGCTAGAGGGCTAGAAAGCTGTGACATCATCGTAGCTCACTGCAACCTCAAACTCCTGGGCTCAAGCAATCCTCCTGCCCCAGCCTCTGGAGTAGCTGAGACTACAGAAGCGTGACACAATGCCAGACTAATTTTTCTATTTTTTTGTAAAGATGGTTCTTGCTCTTGTTCTGGCCTGAAACTCCTGAGCTCAAACAATCCTCCCACCTCGGCCTCCCAGAGTGCTAGGATTACAGACACGAGCCACTGTGCCCATACAAGGAGGTTTTAAACACAAATAAATTTGCATGGACCCCACTACCAAAGATTCTGAATAAATTGATCTTGGTTGTACTTAACACTGGCATTTTTAAGAGTTTTCTAGATATTTCTAATATACAGGCAGAATTGAGAATCACTATGATAAATGAGTGAATGACCCATATAATATACTAGCCTTACAGTTCTTTGTCCTCCCTTCCTTCCTCCTACCCATACCTGGTCATTAGTACCTCATATGTCAACTCCACAATATTGACCATTATTTTATAACCTTAACTTCATATTGCTATTATACTTTATTCAGACAAGCTCTCAATGGGAGATTCTCAATTAGAGAGTGAATCTGGATGCAAAATTTTCTTCTTTAGTATGTAATTTCTTCTTTTATTCATACCAAGCAGTAAGCAAAGTTATACTTTTCTAACACCCTGCTTTCCCATCTTTATTAAACAGAACCACCAAATGTAACTTGTATTTTCTTTTGTCTTAGTACAGTTGGTCTTCATTTTTTTCTTATTTAGTAATTGGGATATCTGCATGATATATAGGTTTTTATTGATGCTGTAAGTTAACTTATGTAAAGCAGTTAACACACAATATTTTCTCTTGTTGGCATCCAATGTGTGCTTTGTACACAGAGAGGATTTTATAAACTTACATTCTTATGATGAAAGTAGACAAAAGTATCCCTAATGGTCATAGATGCATAAATTAATTAAATTGTTGAAAACAAATTATTTCAATCTTACCACTTTACTTTCCTTTTTTGAATTCTCCTCCATTGTATAACATACACATACACAAATTGAATTTTGCCCAGTTTTCTCCTTATAATATTGATGCAATGGGTCACATTACCTTTTTATTATGATTTTTACCTATATATTTAGAAAATTTACTCAGACTGAACAAATTCTAGACTTAATAATAATGTAAGTGTGCTAGGTAAAACCACATTCATACAACTTTGGACAAAGAAGACATAAATCCCTTCTGAGGAAAAGAGAGAGTCGATTCCTTAGAATATTGATAATTTAAGTTAATCTTATTAAATCAAAACCAATATTCCATTGTCACGAGAAATTTAACAAGTGAATCACAATAAGAGCCAGGCTAAGTTTAAAATGTGTGATCTAATTTTTAGATTCTATAATTTAAGTGAGATTTTGAAGTTTTTTGATCCCATCAAAACATCTGACTCTTACAGTTGTTACTATGGAGAAGTCAGGAACTTCTTTATTCCTTAAGGCTAGATTAGATAATGTCCCTACTCATTCTTTTATATGAAGTAATGAAATACAGCCCTAGCACAGGAAAAAGACCTAGATAAGCCCCCCAAGAAACCATTATCATTTTCTTACCAGGTAAACAAATTGTGTGAATTCAATTATTCTACAGTTTGAACTTTGGTAAATGTCTCATTTAATGAATGTACTATTAATATCCCTCACTCAGTGGCATCTCTACACAGAAGAATAATTTTGGGAATTTGTCAAAGGGATAGATAAAAGAGAAGTAATAATCAAAAGCTACAAAATTGATGTCTATTTTATATATTTGTTTCATGTAAGATAGATAATATGTGTATCTTCATAAAGATTATTTTGCACATATTAAGATAAATAGATAATAAACCACCATGTATCATATGGTAGTTCTATTTTTAGTTTTTTGAGAAACCTCCATACCGTTTTCCATGGTGGCTGTACTGATTTACATTCCCATCAATAGTGTACCAGCATTCCCCTTTCTCTGCATCCTCCCCAGCGTCTGTTATTCTCTCTCTTTTAGATATCATTTTAACTATGATGAGATGAAATCTCATTGTAATTTTGATTTGCATTTCCCTGATGATTAGTGATGTTGAGCATTTTTTCATATACTCATATGTTGGCCATACACATACACTCACATGGTTCATATACAACGTATGTTGGCCATTTCTGTGTCTTCTTTCAAGAAATGTCTCTTCAGAGCTTTTGCTCATTTTTAAATTGGATTGTTTGGTTTTTTCTATTTAATTGTTTGAGTTCTCTGTATATTCTGGCTATTAATCTCTTGCCTGATGCATAGCTTGCAAATATTTTCTCCCATTCTGTAGGTTGTCTCTTCACTTTGCTGATTACTTCCTTTGCTGTGCAGATGCTGGGTATATATCCAAAAGAAGGGAAACTAGTATATAGAAGAGACATCTGCACTCCCATGTTTATTGCAGCACTATTCATGTTAGCCAAGATATGGAGCCAACCTAAATGTCCATTGATGAATGAATGGATACAGAAAATGTGGTCTCTATCTACAATGGAATATTATTCAGCCATAATAAATGAAGTCCTGTCATTTGTAGCAACATGCATAAAACTGGAGGACATTATGTTAAGTGAAATAAGCTAGGTGCAGATTGGAAAATACAGCATGTTCTCACTCATATATGGAGCTAAAATTATTTATTTCATGGAGATAGTGAGTAGAATGATGGTTATAGGAGGCTGAAAAGGGTAGTGGGTGAGGGGAGTAAACAGGGATTGGTTAATGGGTACAAAAACACAGTTAGTTAGAAGGAATAAATTCTAGCATTCAATAGCACAGCAGGGAACCGATAGTTAACAAGAATTTATAGCATATTTCAAAACAGCTAGATGAGAACAACTGAAATGTTCCCAACACAAAGAAATAATAAATGTTCGAGGTGATGAATATCCCAATTACCCTGATTTGATAGTTACACATTCTATGCATGTATCAAAATATAACATGTACCCCATAAATATGTGTAATTATTATATATCAATAAAAACCACCATGAAAATTTTAGTACTATACTGACTTTTAATAATAATAATAGTAGTAATAGTAATAGTAGTAATGAGTAGCATACTATAATTGACAAAAGTTTTAAATTCAAATTTTTCCACATAATATAATCTTAATTCTGTCATTTTCCTTATTCCAATAAGATTAAGAAATATATTTCTTGTTTGGAAAGATCCTTCAAACCATAGGCTTAAACAGCATCCTTAAAACTGGGCAGTGGTCTAAGGGACTCACTGTAGCCCTCCTCTGAAATTTTATTCACCTCGAAGTGCAGAGCCTTGGGCAAAGGGACATGTACGCCGGGATCCCATGCTTTCCCCTTCCATACCATACCCTAGGTATAGAAGACACACAAATTCCTTGTCCAAATGGCCTCAAGCCCGCTTCCAGGGCCTACCCACTTCCAATGCTCAAATCACTAAGCAAGAGGCCAGGCAAAGGCTCGCTACTTGCGTGAGTATTAACAGAGCTCGAACTGCAGAAGAAGATAGCCATGCCCATGCACAGGAGTACACACACGCATGTCATGGTCAAGATAAAGTGAGGAGCCAGAAGAGAAGAAGGGCAGACTATGGGCCAGTGAACTGGCTCCCACTGCTGTCACATCCTGGTGAGAAAAACTCATGGGTTTGAAATTCTACATTTTAACATGGCCTTTTTCTAGGTGTGATGATGATCTATTTGTCAAGTTTCATTTGGAAAATTGTATCTTTTCAATATTTGGAATATGGGATGTGGCCCTTTGTTGGCACTCCTAACCTGGGCCTTGCAAACACAGGTCTGGAATCTGATTGTGTGTCATAGGAGGGTCACAAGTTGTAAATACTAAAGTGATGATGTTGTCCACTCTTTGGTAAACCAATGGAAATGGAAACAAAGGGCCAGTGAGATGGATTCCTGACCCCATGGAAAGTGTCTCCTAACCAGCTGCAAAAGTTCAGGCATTGCATTGACTGTAAAAGCTTCGCTGAATACAATGAATGGTCTCCTACTTGCTTTCTGCTTCTGAGGAAAATCTACTGCTTTTTAAATTAAAAACATAATATTGTGTAATTCCAATGATCTCAATCATGTTATGTATGATCATTTCACAAGTTAAGATACTAATAGACTATCACCAAATTAAAATACATAGAAAAAAGTTCAATATGTAGAGAAGTGTATGGGAGAGGGAAAGATAGATTGAGGAGTGTAGTGAACTGAAATTCCTTCTAGTGGCAATTGAAATTCTGCTCCCCAATCACTGTGTGTGGAGATATAATTTTGTTATGAACATCTGGTTTTGAAATTTTTTTGTGTGTTTAAAATAGTCACTTGAAAGGTATTTATCCTCATTAGCACGCACAGGTTATGTCTGTAAATGCAGGCTAGGTATAGCTATAAAGATGGAAAAAACGGTTGGGATTCTGACAATGTTTCCTAAATTTATGTGTTCATAAACTGACTTCTGGAAAATAAGAATTTAATAGTCAGACTTAAAAACCCAGGTTCTTCTGCACATAATATAAATTGTGTGGCTTCATGTTTATTTCATGTACTTAGACCTTCTCCATCTGTGGCCCGAGAGCTCCCCACCAGGTAGCCATATTCACCAGGCCTCAATTACCCCCTGTACCTGTTGATCCATCTTCCATTCTCTAAACATTTCTCAGTTTCTGTGTTAATTTCTGAACATAGATCTTAGTGCTATCAAACTCCTGATGTTTCCCTGAACATTAAGTGTTGGAATTTAGAAAGAGAATCAGCAGCCTGTACAAGTTCATCCTCATGTCCCAAATGAGAAATCCCCTCCATGTTTTCCCAAAACCTCTCAATGGCTTAATCTCGCCCTGCATTAACTCCTATAGGCAGCTAGTGCTACTGCTTTCCTTCTCCATTGTACTGAACACCAGTAGCAATTATGTAGCACGTAGGAAATGAATGTTGCCCATTCCATCTCTTCTGTCACGTGGTACTATATTTGGTTGTTGGCCAGGGAGGATGGTTGCCACCATGAGATTTCAAAAAATTTGCTGAACAATTAAGCAGTGTTACTCTGAGATTAGTTTGTGTGTATTTAAAAAGTGTTACTATATTTTTTGTTTTACTTTTTAAAAATTGTCAAATTAATCCTGTGTAAATTACACATACACAAAATGGATTTCTGAAGTGTAGTATACTTGCAGAAGGTGAGCTACACGTGTGACTCTAAGTTTTCTATTAATGAACACAAATGAGAAAAGATCATTCTGAACCACAGACAAAATTGTATCCTGCAACCACTGTCCTCAACCCAGGCTGTGAACTGGTATGGCCCATGGCCTGTGAGGAGCTGGGCCACACAGCAG
Organism: Propithecus coquereli; assembly: GCF_000956105.1. Lineage (NCBI taxonomy): Eukaryota > Metazoa > Chordata > Mammalia > Primates > Indriidae > Propithecus > Propithecus coquereli. The sequence goes on from NW_012141635.1 coordinate 3,303,209, forward strand.
GAGGTGAGCAGAGGGCAAGCGAGGGAAGCTTCGTCTGTATTCACAGCCGCTCCCCATCTCTCACATCACCACATAAGCTCCACCTCCTGTCAGATCAGTGACAGCATAAGGTTCTCACAGGAGCGTGAACCTTACTGTAAGCTGCACACGCGAGGGATCTAGGTCGCACACTCCTTATGAGAATCTAATGCCTGAGGATCTGAGGTGGGGCTGAGGCGGTGATGCTAGTGCTGGGGAGCGGCTGCAGATACAGATTATCACTAGCAGAGAGGTTTGACTGCACAATAAATATAATGCACTTGAGTCATCCTGAAACCATCCCTGCCTCTGAGGGTCTATGAAAAAATTGTCTTCCATGAAATCAGTCCCTGGTGCCAAAAAGTTTGGGGACCGCTATCCTAAAAAATAACTCAAATACACACTCCATTTTCTAAAGTCACATTTTTTAATATACAAAACAAAGTAATTAAATCCATCATTCCACACACAACTGTCATCAACATTTAAGATGATTTAAGAAAAGAGTGATGATGATTAATTGTTGGTGGCTTCTTAAGGTTCAATTCTCAGTTGCATCAACCCAATTAAGCAATGCTGCTGCATGCTTCTTTCCAATTCCCAAATCTAGGAATTGTAATGACCCTCTACTTCATTCCCCAAATGGAGAAAAGAAAATAAACTTAATTAAATGCTTGAAATATATATACATAAAATCAAGCCGCTCTTTGCTCAAAAACATCTGATGACTTCCTGTCCAAGTGAGTACCAAATTTCTTACATGGGTCTACACCATCAGGCTCCTGCTTACTTCTGTGATCTTACCTTCTACCCCAGCCAATTGATAAATACATGACATTTTCACAAATTAAGATAGTGCCTCATTTTTTTCTTCAGCCTGGATAATCTATTAATTCATTTTTTATTAATTTATTTATTCAATAAACACTAAATGAGCATCTTTAGGCACTGTCTAGATACAAATAAACAAAACAAAATCCCCTGCCCTCATGGGGTTTACATTCTAAATGGCTCACGGGCGGCAGAGGTGTGGGTGAAATGCATAACAAACTCATAAGCAAGAGATACAGTTCACCAGATGATAATAAATAATATTGCTGAAAATAAAGCAGGGAAGAGAGCTATGGAGTGCTATGGTGTGTTAGGCTGAAAATTGGAACACTATGGTCAGTATTCCAAGGCCTCATTGAGATGGCAACATTTGGGCAAACATTTGCAAGAGTAGTAAGTGAAGGACAAAGAACTAAGAATAGAGCAAGTGAAATGTGGAGGAATCAGAGAAGTAAGATCACGGAAGTAAACAGGAGCATTGTAAGAATTTGGGTACTATATGGGACAGGAAGTCACTGGGTGATTTTGAGCAAGGAGCTGTGTGATTTTATGTGCATTTCAAAAGGATCATAGGGGTTTCTGCACTGAAAACAGACTGATGTGGGATGCAAGGGGGAAAGAGGAAAAACAGCTGAAATGTTTACAAAGCAATCAGAGTGAGGGATGATTGTAACTTGGACCAAAAAACAGCAGTGGAAAGGTACAAAATAGTCCAACTGACAAAATTTATTTATCAACTGTATGTGGAGTGGGTAAAAAGAAGATAAATATGATGACTCTACCATGCTGGACAAGAGAAATGGAAACAGACAAATAAATAAATAAAGAGAGAGGATTTCCATAAACAAACTTGAGAAAAAATTTAAGAAGCAACAGGTAGAACCAGGTGGGAATAATCATTAGTGTGTAGCAGGGGCATGCAAGTAGAGCAAATAGAGATGCCAAATAAGCAGCAGAAATCACAGGTGTAAAGTTCAGGAGCGAGATCTGGGCTGTAGATAAATTTCACAACATATCCATGGTGTATATAGCTATGAAACTGGAAGAGATCACGAGGAAAGGGTGCAAAAAAAAAAAAAACAACAAAAACAAAAACAGAAGAGTTTGATGACTATAGAAAGAAAATGAGGGGGAAAAAACCGGGAAAAAAAGCCTGAAAAAGAGACACTAGAAGCGAATAATAAAAGGGAATGTGGGCTATGGAGAGCAGAGTGGGTTAGACTGCTTCAAGAAAGGGAGTGATTAATGCTACCAAGAGATCAAATGAATGAGGACTTACACCTGACCACCGGGTTTAGGATTGAGCATCATGGATATTATTGCTAAGTTTAGCAAAAATAGTTTCACTGATGTATGGGAGCAAAAACCTGACTAATGTGGTTTCAATAAAGAATAAAAGGGGGGGATTAGAGACCTTCACCAATTCTGAGAGTTGTTATTGTAAAGGAAATCAGATAATTGAGGTGTTTCCTGTAGATGAGGACTAAAGAGATAACTGTTTTCAATGTGGAAAAATTTAAGCATGTTTGAATGCTGATGTAAATTGCAGAAAGGTAACAGTAGATGATGAAATGTCCCTGAATAGACAAGAAATGTGCGTAAATGGAGCTGTTGGCTATAGGTAGCTACACAGGCATTTTGACATCAGTGACAGGAATGCCGAGAGTGTATGGATGTTGTCACAGGTAGGCAGAAGTGATGATGGGAGCTTGTGAAGGCGTTTTTCAAATTGCTTCTATTGTAATTCTGAAGTAGGATCTAGGTAATCAGCTGTAAGTAATGGGAGAGGAGGCACTGGAGGACTAAGCAGGGATGTGAAACTATGAAATAGTCATTTAGGATAATAGGAGGGTTAATGAACTGATGTCCATCTGAAGTTAGTGAACTTAATATAAAGAAAGTACAGTCAGATTGTTGTCTGATTTTTTTCCCCCAGCTACATTCATCTGCAGTGGTGCAGGCTCAGAGTGGGCAGAAACTGATTTTTTTTTTTCCTAGAGTTGAGGTTTTGCCAGGAAAGTTATAGTAATGGAGACAATGGCAATGGACTTGAGGGTGTAGTAATTTAAAACAGCAGAGGAGGGGAAGAAAAGAGTTGAGGGATGAGGAATAATGAAAGGATAAATTACATTCCCTGGTGGGAGTCAAACAGTTGTTGGAGTCAGACAATAAGAAATTACCTAGTAAGAGAGAGGAGAGGGTGGAAATCTATGTGCTAGAAATGGAGAAATTATCGTTAATGAAACTTCTAGGGAATCATTGCAGATAGGATTAAGTGACTTGATGAAAGTAGATAACTAAGTATTCAGAAGGAGAGTCAAAGAACTGCTAGGACAAGGCCTCATGAAAATCCTGTATCTGGATATTGAAATCAAGGAATATAGCAGGGAGAGGTGTGAGAGACCAACATGGAGCCAGCTGCTAAAATCTTCAATGAATGAAAGGGAAGACAACATGGTAAAAGAAAGTCTCAGTGAGAGACATAGTCTGGTGATGAGGTTCAAACTGAAGTGGCCTCATATCCCACCCTGGCAGACAAGTTGAATAGAGAATTAGAGAGCCTGCTGAGGATTAGAAAACTGAGCATTTTTTAATAACTGGAAAAAAATACTATGATAAATGAGGTAAAAATAATGAGGTCTGGAGTTCTACAAACAAAAACAAGAATGAAGAGAAGATAATAAAAATATAAAACACATTTCAAAATATATTTGACAGAATTAGGTGATAGAATGGATATGGTTGACTAGAGGGTGATGAGCAATATGGTCAGTGTGGAGCGTGTTGAGTTAGATGTCTGCAGCACATCCACGTGAAGACATTGAGGGCACAGCCTGAAGCATGGGTCTGGAGCTCAAGCCAAGTGATACAATGTTGGGATTCACTGGTATAACTGAAACCACAGAAACCCATGGAAAATCCTTAAGTGAAGCATGGGATTTGAGGCCACAGTCTCAAAATGTCCTAATAAAAAGGTTGTGAAAGCAATTTTTCATATTGAAATAATATGTGTAGCTGTAGTGGTAGTAGCCATGTTAAGGTAGCTAGTGGTTGCAGTAATAGCAATAAAAATAAAATGCTGACTATGAGGAAGAGTGAACTCAAGGGCCACTGTCCCATATATTTATTAAAGAAAGCATATTCCTTTCAGAAAAATTAGGAAAAAGTTTAAGCCTCTTAGACAACGTGGCTCAGAGTTAGAGTCAGGAAGTAGTTCGAAATGTAGAGGAAATTAACCAGATAACATCTTAACTCTAATATGTTCTAGGAGGGAGGGCTCCACTTCCTTTCCATTCTTTTAGTTCTTTCTTTTCAAAATGCCCTCACAATTTACAGGGGAAGCACAGAGACACACTATTGTACAACACCTTTACTCCCTTTTCCAACTTCTACTACAGGTAATGGACCTCCCCTTCATTGAACTTTCCCAAGCCACTTCAGAATTTTCAGACTACCTCTGAATTGTCAAGGTAGTGGTATGAGAAAACAAACAATTGAGTGACTATTTCTATTCATATACCTTTGTTATTTTATTATTAATAGATAAAATAACCCCAGTGTGAAATTATTAAGGCAGAGACTGTATTTTATTCAATTCTGTTGATCTTAATCAAGCACATTTCCTGACTCAAAACAGACATGTAGTAAGTGTTGAATGAAAAAAAAAAATCTGAATATTTTCCCTAAAAGGTCTAATCAAAACTGCACATTACAAAAACAGCTTGAATGAAGTTCAGGAATCTTTTGCCCCAAGCTTGGTCATAAAGTTTTGCCATTTTGTGCTTAGGGTATTTTAGCAATCTGTGTAGAACTCAGATCTTTCCTATTTTCTTGTAGCCAATCACTAGGGTGCTGTCAGGGGAACTAGACAAAAAAGATCAGCATAAAAACAATAAAGACATCAAACTCACCATTTTCTGATTGTAACCATTGTGACTAAACAAGTCATGTACCTAAAGTCTTTTGAGATTTGTCCTATTCCTTTCCCCTCGTGTCACATCTCCATACACATGTAAATCCCACCGGTGAATTTGGTTTAGGTGTAAACTGAAACTCCCAACACACCAATTTTGCAGATGGGATAAATGAAATTCAGAAGAGTTGTTACTTATAAGGAGTAAGGGAAGTAATAAATTATAGAGCTTTGACTTTCAGTTATACTCACTGACTAGAAAGTTCAAGCCCTGTGTATAGAATATGTATCATTTAGAACTGAACAATATTCTTTTTTATATGTTTTTTTAATTTTTTATTTTAGAATGTTGTGGGGGTACAAATGTTTTGGCTGCATGAATTGCTTTTGTACAGTTTGAGTCAAAGTTATAAAGTGTGCCCATCACCAGATAGTATTCATTGTACCCATTACGTGTGATTTTACTCACCACCCCTCCCCCTCCCATCTACTTGATTTCTGTTGAGTTTTTTACTTGCATATATGCACATAAGTGTTGATCGATTAGTTCCAATTTAATAGTGAGAGCTTTTTTTTCCATTACGGTGATACTTCACTTAGGAGAATGGTCTCCAGTTCCATACAGGTTGTTACAAAAGGTATTAGTTCACCATTTTTTTATGGCTAATACTCCATGGTATACATATATCACATTTTATTAATCCACTCATGAATTGATGGGCACTTGGGTTGATTCCACATCTTTGCAACTGTGAAAAGTGCTACAATAAACGTTCAAGTGCAAGTGTCTTTTTTGATAAAATGGCTTTTCGTCCTTTGGGTAAATACCCAGTAATGGGAGTGCTGGATCAAATGGTGGGTCTACTTTTAGTTCTCTGATGTAGCTCCATACTGCTTTCCATAGAGGTTGTACTAGTTTACAGTCCCACCAGCAGTGTGTAAGCATTCCTTTCTCTCTGCATCCATGCCAGCATCTGTTGCTTTGGGACTTTTTTTTTTTTTTTTTTTGAGACAGAGTCTCGCTTTGTTGCCCGGGCTAGAGTGAGTGCCGTGGCGTCAGCCTAGCTCACAGCAACCTCAAACTCCTGGGCTCAAGCGATCCTTCTGCCTCAGCCTCCCAAGTAGCTGGGACTACAGGCATGCGCCACCATGCCCGGCTAATTTTTTTTTCTATATATTTTTAGCTGTCCAATTAATTTCCTTCTATTTTTGGTAGAGACGGGGTCTTGCTCTTGCTCAGGTTGGTCTCGAACTCCTGAGCTCAAACAATCCGCCCGCCTCAGCCTCCCAGAGTGCTAGGATTACAGGCGTGAGCCACCGCGCCCGGCCTGTTTTGGGACTTTTTGACAAAAACCTTCTCACTGAAGTTAGGTAATATCTCATTATAGTTTAGATTGGCATTTCCCTGATGATTGAGCATTTTCTCATGTCTTTATTGGCCATTAGTCTATCTCTTTTTGATAAGCTTCTGTTCATGTCTTTTACCCACTTTTTTATTGGGTTGTTTGATTATTTCTTACTGATTTGCTTGAGTTCTTTGTAGATTCTAGTTATTAGCCCTTTTTGGATTTATAGAATGGAAGTATTTTCTCCCATTCTGTTGGTTGTATAGTCACTCTATTGATTGTTCCCTTGGCTGTGTAGAAGCTTTTTAATTTAATCAAGTTCCATTTATTAATTTTTGTTGTTGCTGTGATTGGCTTTGGGGTCTTCTTCATAAGTTCTTTGCTTAGGCTGATGTCTAAAAAATTTTTCCAACATTTTCTTCTAGAATTCTTAGAGTTTCATGCCTTAGGTTTAAGTCTATTATCCATCACAAATTAATTTTTGTGAGTGGAGAGAGGTAAGGATCTTGTTTCAATTGTCTACCTGTGGCTATCCAATTTTCTCAGCACCATTTATTGAATAGGGATTATTTTCCCCAATGTATATTGTCCATTTTGTCAAAGATCAGATGACAATATGAGGATGATTTTATATCTGGGTTCTCTGTCCTGATCTATTGGTCTATGTCTTTGTTTTTGTGCCAGTACCATGCTGTTTTGATTACTACAGCCTTAAAATATACCTAAATTTATAGTAACTTAAAATTTTACTAATTTCTCCAATCATATACCTAACAATCCTTTTGACAAAAGTAGGATTAAACATTAAAAAAATGTAAGCCAAATGTAAATTACCTGCATTTCATGATACATAACCATTTTTAGAGTGGTGCATTTATATAAGGAGATTTGTTTTACAAATTGTAGCCGTAATATAGTGTAATTGAGCTAACAACCATGATTAGAAAAAGATAGAATTTTGTGTCAATGATTTATTTTCCCATTGTTTATATAATGTTATGTGACTGCCACAATTCTAAACAAGATGTATATTACATTAAAGTCCTATTGAAATTATACTATAAATTTGCACTCTGCCAATACATTTGAATATGTGTGTGAGACAGTATATGATGATAACTTTGTTACTATCTATGAAATACAGTATTCATGAAGTTTAATTTTAAGAAAAGTTTAAGAGCATAGTTAATTGAAGAGTATTTTAAATTTTTTGATTTAAAGTTGTCTGAAATATTAAAAATAGATAAGTGCCAGGCATTATAATATTATTAAAATAAAAAAAATTTCAAAAACTATAAATGTATACAATGAAGTTTGCTATCCATTTGACATTCATTTGATAATTATTTTTAATATTCTTGGGCAGACTCTCTATGTCTTTTTTCATGTAACAAAATTCTGCTCCAAAGAGTGTTGCTTTGTTTCTGATATATCATTATGCAGTCTCCTAAAACTTAGAGAAAAATACCTGAGGGGTTTACTCAAAGTCAGGAGATTGAGTATTATCTACATTTAATATTACAGAAATAGAAGGTAAGTTCCATTTCCTTCATTCATTATAGTTTGGCTAATTTTCTGATACCATATTTCAAAATGGTGAGTTTAATTTTCTTATGTTTTGTCATAAAGTGTTTAAGACTAATGGGTAATGCCCTGGGTAGATAAAATTAGACAAAATGGGGGGGATCTGAAAGGACCTCAACTTTGATGGATGTTGAAATAAAAACTTATTTAAAATCTGAAATGCATGGCTGCTTGGTGAAATGGAGAAGATTTTATAAATGAATGAGGCAATGTGATTGAACACAGTGTAGGAAACATGATTCTTTTCATTATGGTCCTCATTAAAAGGAAAATATGAAAGGTTGTTACCTGGTAAAATATATCAAACACATATGTCTCTGTAAGTTTCCCCCCTTGATAAGAGGGGAAAACCATGTCGGTAATAAAATGAATCTTGAACTTTGGAAGTAAAGGTAAATTTGATGCTTTGAATGAACAGACATCTTGTTTGACTAGAAATGATCATGGTTCCAATTTCGTATCAAACATGTTAGTTTCTTGCTGTCAGAGAATGCTGTTCCATTTCTGATATTTCACCATCAGTCTTTTGCTATTACAAAACCAATGCTGTTGGCTGTCAGGACTTTACAGTTTCAATTGGCAGACTTATCTGTCTTCAGCAGGATTAGACAGAAATATTTCTTATTCAGAGGCTGCTCCTGTGGAAGATGGCAGCAGCCCCAGGAAATTTGAGTACATTAGCTTCAAAGGACCTGTCTGCCACCCTTCTGACAGTACACTCTGCAAAGTACCTTTCGATCTCCTGCTCCCTGGGCGGTTTTCTCTGCATCTTAAATACGTATTCTTGGCATTACATGAAACTTCAGCAAGTTCTATGTTTTAATATTAATTTACATAAATATAGGTACAGCCATAGATTTTTATTCAATTGACACTAGTTCTTTCTGGTAAATGACACAAAAACAACCAGAGAAGTAGACAATGAGTGTAAGATAGTGTAGAACAGATCAAAACAAGAGACTAAATGAGGGTAAATGAGAATTTTTTACCAATTGTCTATAACTTTAAAATAGCACTTTTCTTAAAAAACACATGCTAAATAACAGTTTCAGTTATTATTTATTATTTACAATACAGAGGAGTTGTCAGAGGAAGTCTAGTGCTTTAGTTATTTGCCAAGAAAAAAAAAAGCAATAATTATTTATATATTTCAGAAAAGATGAAAACTGCTTCCAAGGATCACATCTGCATTTTCTCTTTCTTCTTTGTCCTTTTTCTCTCCTTACCATTCCAAGACTCACCTTTTCTCCCCCAGAGAAGACCAAAGGAATTATCGGAGGTCTAGAGTATATTTGTGTGCATGTGTGTGTTTCCTTTTCCCAGTGGACTACATATCTTGGTATTTATATGCCTCTAAAATTTTATCAAGTGCTTTATAATCTATTCATTGAATATTTTATTACTCTATAAAATCTGCAAACATCTCTACTTAGAAAATCCCAACCTTTTCTCTAGCATGGGAAAATAGCCTGTAACACTGAAAAATGTCAGTGACCACAGCTGAGTTTGACTGTATATTTCTGTGGAGACAGAAATACAATCTATACAGAATATTCCTTTAATTCTAATTTTCAACATGCTATGTTGGTAAATCATAGGGTCTATTTGGTTTATTTTATTGTTTTTACTATCACTGTGGAGTTTTATTTATTTTGTCACCCACTTTCAGAAGGATACCAACTGATGAATAAATAGAGTGTTTCACTGTCTTATTCAGGGAAACAATATAATGTGTTCTTTCCTTATTTAGATGAATTTTAAGTTGCTTTTTAAGGCATAGCCATAAAATGCAGTTCATGGAATAATGATAATCAGAAGCCTCTACCATGAAAAAGAAAAAGTAGACCATTTTACATCTTATGTTACTTTGCTGCAAAGAGAAGTAAAGATAGTCTTTTTTAATGAATACAATTGTAATGACATAAAATATATTATAGTCTATAGAGCTTTAAAGCTCAATGGAAATGGAAATCTAACCAACAAGTGCTTAATTTTATCAATAATAATAACTGTACTACATAATTATTTAATACCGATTTATTTCTCACAAGGGCCAAAGAAAACATACAATGTAATCGTGTGGCACTGTCTCTTTAGGGTTTACTTCACATTCACAGATTTGATTATCATTAAATAACTTGCCCTCATACACATTTGCAGTTATCCCCACTAAAATGCAGTTGACTAATTACATTAGGCTTTTATCATAGGAATTGTGTTTCAATTTTGTAATTATATTTAGTGCTTTCCTCTGGCAAAGTTTTTCACATCTCAGTCAAGCTACGGAATCTAAATTAAAAACAGCACAGTGATGGCATTAGCTTATGGTCCTTTATGAAGTTCTCATATCTCTCTGCTACATGACATAGATCCAGTCAAATGACCATTATGAACTAAGCATTGTGGGGGCACACAGGAAGACCAACTTATTTTCCCTGTAGGTGTTTGCAAAAATTTCAGAGAAAATATTAATTCATTCCTTCTCACAACAAATATTAGTTTATTATCTACTATGTGACAAATACTAACCACAAAGTTGTACCTTAAAGTAAAAATATTAATGAATTTTAAAAGACGTTTCACCTTTGAGTGTAATTTTCAAAAAACAAAATCCTTTTTTTTCTGAGTGTCTATGTGTGTGCATGTGTGCATATGTATGTAAACAGAAAATTGTTAGACATTATTAGATAAATAATCAAAGTAAGTGTTTTTTAATGGACCATAAATGACACTTTATATTGTTAGTATTGTAAGAATAGCTTTAGACTGAGGCTTTGACACACCCTTTTGAACCCTTGAAAAAAATAATTAAAAAATCAGTTGCCTATCCAGGAAAGGGGGCAGTGGGACTACATAATGCACCATTAGTAAATATTCTATAAATTCCATGCAACTGTTTCATTTATGTGTCCCTGAACCCACTACAAATATATTTATTCAACCTCATCATCAATAAAGAAAACACAAATGAATTAGATACACTGTACTCTTACACTGTGCTTATCTCAATGTTCTATGTGTGAATATGGACAAGTTCTAATTCACGATTTTTTAAAATATTTATCAGTCTGAAACTAATAATATGTATATTGCTAAACTTGCTACTTTTTGTCCCCATTGATGTTTATTGCCTTTGGTTTATATAATTCTACGTTGCCTATTTTAGAAATCAGCATTGCAGTGAAATGCAATCTTTTAGGTGAGAGAGAGCAAAGGCTGAAAAGGAGTCATAATTCTAACATTATCAAAGAAAATGATCTATTTTCACTATGAGGTGATGATACATTTTTTTTTTCTAAGTGTGATTTTCTAAATAGAGAAGCAGCTTATTTTCTAGTATTTATTGTCTCTCTAAGTTGTTTTTATTAGAGATTGTATTGCTTCAAACTGACATTTTCCTAATATTGGGATGGTTTTTCCTACATTTTCTGTCATTAAAAATTATGCATGCCTCAACAACGCCATATCCCAATTGAGTCATATCAATGTAAATAAAAATGCAAAGAGGGAAAGTCGATAATATTACCAAAAAATTGGTGTTTAGGGTATAATATGGAGATTCATACTGCACAGATGTTCAGCTGAAATGAGATCTACACCTCAATTGAGGAAGAGTATTACCTGTTTTATTGCTCTGTCTATGTACAGCAGGCAAGGGTACAGAGACTGTGACCTTGAATGCATCACAGAAGAATATGCTGCTTTAGAAAAAAGAAAAAAAAAATTCTCTCGTAGGTAAGTATGCTCAGTTAAAAAATAGTAATGATAAAAAGTTAAAATTTAAAAAATTAAACCAATAAACATGACAATATCTAGTGTTTAGATCTAGGATGGAAGCTGTAAATGCATAATTTTAGTCAAGATTTATAAAATAAAAAATATTTTATTCACTGAGACTGGGGATTCAAAGAATAAGTCAATCTCCACAACTTTTGCATTGTATATCACCAGATAATAATTAATTATTATTTGTAATGTGATTCTTGCACATTTTTTCTGGGAAAGTCCCACAAAGGTAACTGATTTTGTGGAATTTGTAACTAACTTATTTTCCTTCTCAATGTGTATGTATACATACCTTTATATATATTCTCTTATTTATTTTGAAGTTTGGTTCTCCCCATTCCTAATGCTTTGAAAATGATAGTCAGAAACAATAGTTACCAATTAATTTCAAAAAAGACAAAGCTCGTTTCTAATAAAATTTGAGCATCATCATGAAAAAACAAAACAAAACAAAAACAAACAAAAAAATTCCTCTGGCCTTTCCCTAAATCAAGTTGGTTTAACTTCCTAAATTCTCTCCTTATTTTAGCTTGATCTTCCATTCAGCAACTAGTTATCTGGGGGGAATAGTAGAATTAATTGAGTCTTAGAGACAAGCATTTCTTAAAATTTGACATTTTCTTCACTAATACACATAACCAATAGATATAACCAATATTTTCATATCTGTCATTCATAGATATATCAATAATTTTATATCACAGAGTTTAGATGCGTCTTGCCAAAATGAAGACTGAAACCCACGTCTCCTCAAACAGGTATCAGATTTTTTTCTTCCACTCGACAAAGATTATCTTAACAACTACAGTGGTCCAGCAGAATCTTAACAGACATCTTACACATTTCTTATATTGGTGAACATAAATAACAAGAGGGAACTTGTCATGTGATCGAATATACGAACCAGAGTTTACCACAACATCTCAATATGATCAACTGAAAACCCCTCTCATCTCATCCATTCTCCTTTAAATTCTGGAGGCTACTGTTCCTCCAGGTGTTCTCTTTTCCTCTTGCACTTCTTCCCTGAAGTCTTGGCCTACTTATTCCTCCTTCTCTAGAACAAATCAATTTTCTTCTAGTCTCAGGAATAGCAACATTAGCATTTTCATCAAAGTGTAGACAATGGTTTATTCATCCTCTGATCCTAAAGACTCAGTCTGGGTGAAGATAAGTTTATTTAAGCAACTTTTAAAAAGGCAGATCTCTTCCTACTGTAGACATACATGCTGCCTTATAAGACATAATTTTTCTCTTTGTCCTTAGCAATGTTAAAATTTTATATATGCGTTTTTCTTTATAAAACAATTATTTCCAAGGTATTAAGGACATCACAAAAAATCAATTATGTCAGGCTTCATGGATTGGGGAACACTTAGGTTAGGGGTTAAAAAATAAGTGCGATTTTAATCACTAAAGATACAGTGGCCAAAAGCCTTAAGTCTATCCAATAGGCAATGTGTGTAAAAGGGTCCTAGAAAATATGGCAGATTTTGGAGGCAAAGCTGAAGCTGGCCAATAGAAAATTACAGGATAATCAGAGGAAATATCCTATTAATGTATCTCTATAAAAGTAATTATCTTTGTTCATGGGGAGGATTGATTAATTGGAAAAATGCAAAGGGACTAAATATGAAGGGTTCCAAAGGGCTCTCTGCCATAGAGACAAAGGTACTGACTGAAATCCTTCCCTTTCATCTACAGAGTTCCCAGTGGTTAGTCTTAACACTAAGGTTGAAATGGCCCCATGTATTAGAAGGAGTAAATATGCTTAGGATACTAATTTGCAACCCTTTTTCCCCATTCTTTCATTCCTAGTATAAGAACAAATATCTCCAAGGTCTGAATCTGTACCCTCAGGAGGTGTAAAGCAGCAATCTATCTGACAAAACTGATAGCTAACAGTTAAAATTGAGGGAACATAGGAGATGTCCTAGAGATAGTATAGATAGGAAAGAGAAAAGAGGATAAAAAATAAAGCCTTGGATACTGCATATGTTGTGTATGCATGTGTGTGTGCATGTGTGTGTATCATAAAACAACAAAAATGAAAGAGAGAGTGAGAGAGAGATATTTTTGCTGCTTTGGGTCATTATGAAAAAACAGGGTCTAGATTAATTCATTCCCCGACTTAAAACAACCAAAAAAGGGACAAAATATATAAAACAATGATTTTTAGCATCAAGCAATAAACAATGATTCCTCAAGAGAAACAATCTTGGAAAAATCTGTAATTATGTAGCAACTATTAGGCTGGTACAAAAGTAATTGCGGTTTTAGCATTGTTGAAATTTGCCATTTGCTACTGGAATACATTTTTAAATAAATGTGGTTATATTATGCATCATTTTAGTGTGCATTTTGTTTTTTTGCTAATGACTTATTACTTGTTATTTATTTTATATTTATTTTAGACTATGGGAATGATGTTAGACAAAAAGCAAATTCGAGCAACTTTCTTATTCAAAATTAAAATGGATCATAAAGCAGCGGAGACAACTCGCAACATCAACAACGCATTTGGCCCAAGAACTGCTAAGGAAAGTATGGTGCAGTGGTAGTTCAAGAAGTTTTGCGAAGGAGATGAGAGCCTTAAAGATGAGGAGCACAGTGGCCGGCCATAAAAAGTTGACAGTGACCAGCTGAGAACAATCATCGAAGCTGATCCTCTTACAACTACAGGAGAAGTTGCCAAAGAACTCAACAATGACCATTCTATGGTCATTCGACATTTGAAGCAAATTGGAAACGTGAAAAGGCTCGATAAGTAGATGCCTCATGAGCTGACCAAAAATCAAAAAAATTGTCGTTTTGAAGTGTGGCCTTGTGTTGTACGCAACGAGGAACCATTTCTCGATCCGATTGTGATGTGCCTCGAAAAGTGGATTTTATACAACAACCATAACCAGCTCAGTGGTTGGGCCAAGAGGAATTCCCAAAGTACTTACCAAAGCCAAACTTACACCAAAAAAACGTCATGGTCACTGTTTGGTGGTCTGCTGACGGTCTGATCCACTGCAGTTTTCTGAATCCCGGAGAAATCATTACACTTAAGAAGTATGCTCGGCAAATCTATGAGATACCCCGAAAACTGCAATGCCTGCAGCTGGCATAGGTCAACAGAAAGGGCCCAATACTTCTCCGTGACAACGCCCAACCGCATGTCACACAATCAACGCTTCAAAAGTTGAAATGAATTGGGCCATGAAGTTTTGCCTCATCCGCCACATTCACCTGACTTCTCGCAAACTGACGACCACTTTTGATGACCATTTCTTTAAGTATCTCGACAACTTTTTGCAGGGAAAACACTTCCACAAGCAGCAGGATGGAGAAAATGCTTTCCAAGAGTTTCTTGAATCCTGAAGCAGGGATTTTTACGCTACAGGAATAAAAAAACTTGTTTCTCATTGGCAAAAATGTGTTGATTGTAATGGTTCCTATTTTGATTAATATAGATGTGTTTGAGCCCCTTATAATGATTTAAAATTCATGGTCTGAACCCGCAATTACTTTTGCACCAACCTAATAGCTCACTGCCCTGAAAGAGCATTTAGGCCACCACGCAAGGAGGAGGAACCCAGTCACAACCTAGGGAACTCCTCTAATAAAAAATATGGAACTGTGTGTCTGCAGGCACCCAGGCAGCTAGAAGGAGTAGATCAAGGGCAGCAGGAGACAATCACAGAGGAAAGAGCTGCATAGAAAAAGAACTCTGAAGACATTAAGAGGGCTCCCCTCAAATATTTGGCAGAGTACTCACCAGTTCAGATACATGAGAATAATAACCAAGACTGGGAAAAAAAATCACTACTATTCTTAAAACAAAAATTTGACAAATTAGATTATATTAATATTAGGCTATAGACTTGGAGAAAGTATTTGCAATGCTTATACCTAACCAAAAAATCTATATCCAGAATATCCAGAATCTACGTGCAGAAAATGTCTATGAATCAGACAACTCGATTTAAAAATAATCTATATATTTGAACAAGTACTTTACAGATGAGATACTCAAATGGCCAATAAACATGCAAGAAAGTCTCAAAATCATTTGTTATCAGAGGAGCCAAGATGGCACATGAGAAAAGCCACCAGTCAGAGTGTCTCTGCAAAAAAGACAAATTTTAGAAGAAAGAGAAAAAAAAATAAGCTAGCAGGGAAACACAGATTGGGTGAGGGTCGGAAGGAAGGGTGCCTGAAACTACAGGAGACTCCACGGGAAGACGTTGTGGAGGAGAACTGGAAGGAGAAAGCTCCCAAGAGGCTTGGAGACCAACAACAAGGGTAGCTGGAGCGGTTAACTTCCCCCTTGCTTGCATCTCGGACTGTTGGTGGGCTCCTGAGCAGCTGGAGAGACCTGCCGACACCAGCCAAGAGACGGCTGCTGCCAGTGAGCAGTGGCCTCTTGCGACTCAGTGCCGGGCTCCCAGCCCCCTTGAGGCACCTCCCCGTGCGCAGACCCAAGCCTATCAGCAGATGCCATAGTGCTCCATTCTCTCCTTCCCCCTCCCTACCCGTGGCGCACAGAGACACAATTTAACCATCACAAGGAGGCATCTCCAAGGAACCAGACCTTTCTTTTTGGGGCCCTACAGTAGACAGAGGGGTGCTCAGACTACGAGTTCCCTACCCGACAGCGCTCCCAGGTGCTATTTGCCTGGGGACTCCAGGAGAGTGGCGAAAATCCTGAGATGGAGTGAAATCGATCCAGCACGGGCACCCTGTTGGTGATTGAAGACCAGCAAACTTCCCCCTGGCAGGGTCAGGGATTGATCTCCAGGGTCCAGGGGACACGTCTGCAGACCAGACCCCATACACCCAGGTCAGGATCGCACTGCCCCAGGGCACAGAAGAGAGATCTGTGAAAGAGCCTACTGAGGAGTGTGTGCCTCCAGGGGCAGACCAGCGTGCCGGAGTAGTAACCCCCCTCCCAAAAGAGGGAGGTGCACCCAGCTGAGGCTACAATCCTGGGCAGGGAAGCTCCCGCCCCATGTCACAGCCAGGGGAGATCCATCGGCCTGAGGTCTCGCTTGCTGGCAGAGGCCTGGGAGGGGTCACGGAGAAGGGGAGGCGGGGGCGAGCAAGACCTGCTCCAGAGTGCAGGTCTTGGACAACCCCAGTCCTCAAGCCCAGACTTTCAGCTGAGTGGAGCCATTTTAGACCCTCCCGGCAGCTCTGCACAGAAACAAAGAGTAGACATTTGACCCTGGTAACAGCAGTTGTGGAGCTTGAGGGCAGGCTTACCCAACCCAGCCCCACCCAGACTCACTCCTCCCACTGAAGTGGAGAATAAGGACAAACCTAGAAATCCCAGGGCCTCACTGACCACCCAAGGCACAAGAGGGCCTCTCTAGAGGAAAAGGAGCTAGCTACGGGACCCAAAAACAGCACTGCAGCTTGCTCTTCCCTGCAAGTGCCACCTACTGACAGGGAGGTCATCCTGCACACTCTTTTACTGCATCTACTGATTGATCATAAAGAGTGTGGTCGAATCTCACCCACGACACCACCTACTGGCTCAGAGACTAAACAGAGCGTGTCATTATCCAAAAGAAAATCTAAAGGCAGGAAGGAACAACTGACCGAGATGGCAAGGAACCAGTGAAAGAACTCTGGAAGTATGAAGACTCAAACGGAAAGCACACCCCCAAAGAGGAACAACCGCTCCCCAGCAATGGACATTAACCAAACTCAGAACACTAAAATGACAGAAGAAGAATTTCAAACATGGATTATAAGAAAACTGAATGATATGCAAGAAAAAATAGATAACCAACACAAAGAAATCACAGAAAAAATCGAGGACTTGGAAGAAAAATTCACTAAAGAAATCGAAATATTAAAGAAAACTCAAACCGATCTCCTGGAAATAAAGGACTTATACAGAGAACTACAAAACACCGAGGAAAGCCTCAAAAACAGGGTAGATCAAACGGAAGAAAGAATCTAAGAGATTGAAGACAACTCCTTCCAATTAAATAAATCAGTCACAGAAATTCAGCAAAAAATTAAGAGAAAAGATATAAGCCTACAACAAATGTGGGATTATGTGAAAAAACTGAACCTGAGGGTGATAGGGGTTCCAGAAGGTGAAGAAGAAAACATTCAAGGGCTGGATAAGCTACTTGAAGAATTAATAGAGGAGAATGTTCCAGGCCTTGCTAAAAATCTAGATATACAGGTACAAGAAGCTCAATGGACCCCAGGGAGATTCAATGCAAATAGGAAGACACCATGTCACGCAGTCATCAGATTGACTAAAATAGCCACTAAAGAGGCCCTTCTAGGAACTGTAAGGCAAAAGAAACAAGTAACATACAAAGGAAAGCCCATCAGAATAATTCCAGATTTCTCAGCTGAAACCCTACAAGCAAGAAGACACTGGAGACCCATTCTCACTCTTCTGAAACAGAACAATGGCCAGCCTAGAATCTTGTATCCTGCAAAACTAAGTTTGATATATGAAGGACAAATAAAGACATTCTCAGATAAGCAAAGACTGAGGGAAATCCGCAAGACAAGACCAACGCTCCAAGAAGTACACAAAACAGAATTACACAGGATGAGCACAATAAACACTCTCGAAGGAGAAACCACTCAAAAGTTAAAGATCAAAGGCTAGATTCCACAATGGCTCAAGACAGAAAAAAAGCAACAAAATGCAACCCAACAGAATGAACAGTATTCACCTCACTTATCCATTCTCTCAATAAATATGAATGGTTTGAACTGCCCTCTCAAGAGACATAGACTGGACGAATAAATTAAAAAAAACAAGGGAAACATATTCTGTATCCAAGAAACACATCTAACCTGCAAGGATGCATTTAGACTCAAAGTAAAGGGGTGGAAAACAATATTTCAAGCAAATGGAAGCCAAAGGAAGGCTGGTTTGGCAGTTTTGATCTCAGACAACTTGGTTTTTAAATCAACAAAAGTAATGAAAGAAAAAGGGGGTCACTATATAATGGTGAAGGGTACAGTTCAACAAGAAGACATAACAATTCTAAATATGTATGCACCCAACTTACGTGCACCCAGATTCATAAAGCAAACTCTACTTGATCTAAACAAATTAATAGACAGCAACACCAAAATAGTCAGATACTTCAACACCCCACTGACAGCACAGGAAAGATCCTCCAAACAGAAAATTAACAAAGAAATAATGGACTTAAACAGACCTCTAGAACAAATGCGCTTGACTGACATTTACAGGACATTCTACCCAAAAACCACTGAATACACGTTCTTCTCATCA
>NW_012141635.1:3323220-3323846 GCF_000956105.1 Propithecus coquereli
CACAGCAATCAGACAATAGAGTGGGATTAAAGGTATATGAATGGGAACAGAAGAGATCAAACTCTCAGTATGTCATCTCGCTGATGACATGATGTTATATCTAGAAAACCCATGGACTCAACCAATAGGCTCCTGGAATTGATAAATGAATTCAATAAAGTCTCAGGATACAAAATGAATACACACAAAACAGAGGCTTTTATATATGCCAACAGCAGTCACACTGAGAACCAAATCAAAGACTCAATTCCCCTCACAATAGCAACAAAGTAAATAAAGTATCTAGGAATATATTTAACTAAGGTGGTAGAAGACCTCTACAGGGAGAACTATGAAACATTGAGGAAGAAAATAGCAGAGGACATAAACAGGTGGAAAACCATGCCATGCTCCTGGGTCAGCAGAATTCACATCATTACGATGTCTATACTACCCAAAGTTATCTACAGATTCAATCCAATCCCTATTACAATACCAACATCATTCTTGACAATGTAGAGAAATTAATTTTATGCTTTATATGGAACCAGTGAAGACCCCACATAGCAAAAACAATTCTAGGCAATAAAAACAAAATGGGAGGTATCAACTTACCAGACTTCAAACTTTATTATAAGGCTGTAGTA
>NW_012141635.1:3325367-3330342 GCF_000956105.1 Propithecus coquereli
ATAATATGATGAAATAAAAAAATATATTAAAAAAATAGAAGCAGTAAATGACAGATATATTTATCAAAACTTTAACAGCAGTAATAAAATATAAACATGTAAACAATCAAAAAAACATTTGTTATCAAAAAATGCTAATTAGGGGGGAGGAGCCAAATGGCGGATGAGACAAGCCTCCAGTCAGAAGGTCTCTGCAAAAAAGACAAATTTTAGAAGAAAGAGAAAAAAAATAAGTGAGCAGAGAAACACGGATCGGGTGAGCGTCAGAAGGAAGGGTGCCTGAAACTACAGGAGACTCCACGGGAAGACGATGCAGAGGATAATTGGAAGGAGAAAGGTCCCAAGAGGCTTGGAGACCAGCGACAAGGGTAGGTGGAGCGGTTCACTTCCCCCTCCCTTGCATTTCGGACTGCTGGTGGCGCCTGAGCGGCTGGAGAGACCTGCCGACACCAGCCCAGAGACGGCTGCCGCCAGTGAGCAGTGGCTTCTTGAGGACTCAGCGCCGGGCTCCCAGCCCCCTCGGGGAACCTCCCCAGGCCCAGACCCGAGAGAAGCGGCAGATGCCATAGTGCTCCATTCTCTCCTTCCCCCTCCCTACCCGTGGGTGCCCAGAGAGACAATTTAGCCATCACACGGAGACATCTCCAAGGAACAGGACCTTTCCTTTTGGGGCCCTACAGCAGACTGAGGGGTACTCAGACTGCAATTTCCCTACCTGCCAGCCCTGCCAGTGCTGCTACTTGCCTGGGGACTCCAGGAGAGTGGGACAAATCCCGAGGTGGAGTGAAATCGATCCAGCTTGGGTACCCTGTAGGTGATTCAAGACCAGCACCTCTCCCCCTGGCAGGGTCAAGGATTGAACTCCAGGGCCCAGGGGACAGGCCTGCAGACCAGACCCCATACACACAGGTCACAATCGCACTACCCTGGGGCATGGAGGAGAGATCTGGAAAGAGCCTACTGAGGAGTGTGTGCCTTCAGGGGCAGATCAGCGTGCCTGACCAGGAATCCTCCTCCTAAAAAAGGGCTGTGCACCCAGCCCAGGCTACGATCCTGGGTAGGGAACCTCCCAGCCCACATCACAGCCAGGGGAGATCCATCAGCCTGAGGCCCTGCTTGCTGGCAGAGGCCTGGAAGAGGACACGGAGAGGGGGAGATTGGAGGGGAGCGAAACTTGCTCCAGAATGCGGGTCTTGGACAGCCCCAGCACCCAAGCCCAGACTTTCAGCTGAGTGGAGCCATTCCAGCCCCTCCCAGCAGCTCTGCACAGAAACAAAGAGCAGAACTTTGACCCCTTCTAACAGCAGCTGTGGAGCCTGGGGGCAGGCTTATCCAACCCAGCCCCACCCAGAATAAATCCCAGTCCTGCCCCCACTGAGGGGGAGAATAAGGACAGCTCAGGCTACAATCCTGAGTAGGGAACCTCCCAGCCGACATCACAGCCAGGGGCGATCCATAGGCCTGAGGTCCCGCTTGCTGGCAGAGGCCAGGAGAGGCCACGAAGTGGGGGAGAATGGAGGGGAGTGGGACGTGCTCCGGAGTGCCGGTCATTGACAGCCCCAGCCCCCAAGTGCAGACTTTCAGCTGAATGGAACCATTTCAGCCCCTCCTGGCAGCTTTGCACAGAAAAG
The DNA here is from genome assembly GCF_000956105.1 of Propithecus coquereli. Classification (NCBI taxonomy): domain Eukaryota; kingdom Metazoa; phylum Chordata; class Mammalia; order Primates; family Indriidae; genus Propithecus; species Propithecus coquereli. The sequence continues at coordinate 3,326,999 of NW_012141635.1, forward strand.
AGAGTAGACCTTTGAATGTGCTAGCAGCAGTTGTGGAGCCTGAGGGCAGGCTTGCCCAGCCCAGCCCCACCCAGATTCACTCCTCCCACTGAGGGGGAGAATAAGGACACACCTGAAAATCCCAGGGCCTCACCCACTACCTGAGGCACAAGAGGGCCTCCATAGAAAAATAAGAGGTAACTACAGGACCCAAAAACAGCACCGCAGCCTGCTCCTCCCTGCAAGTGCCACCTACTGACAGGGAGGTCATCCTGCACACACTTTTACTGCATCTACTGATTCATCATAAAGGGTGTGGTTGAATCTCACCCACAAACACCACCTACTGTCTCAGAGACTAAACAGGGCGTGTCATTATCCAAACAAAAATGTAAAGGCAAGAAGGAACAACTGATCCAGATGGGAAGGAACCAGCGAAAGAACTCTGGAAGTATGAAGACTCAAACGGAAAGCACACCCCGAAAGAGGAACAACAGCTCCCCAGCAATGGATATTAACCAAACTCAGAACACTAAAATGACAGAATTTCAAACATGGATTGCAAGAAAACTGAATGATATGCAAGAAAAAATGGATAATCAACACAAAGAAACCACAAAAAAAATCAAGGACTTGGAAGAAAAATTCACTAAAGAAATCGAAATATTAAAGAAAACTCAAACCGATCTCCTAGAAATAAAGGACTTATACAGGGAAATATAAAACACCATGGAAAGCCTCAAGAACAGGGTAGATCAAAAAGAAGAAAGAATCTCAGAGATTTAAGACAACTCCTTCCAATTAAGTAAGTCAGTCATAGAAATCAAGCAGAAAATTAAGATAAAAGAAATAAGCCTACAAGAAATGTGGGATTATGTGAAAAAACAGAACCTGAGGGTGATAGGGGTTCCAGAATGTGAGGAAGAAAACACTCAAGGGCTGGATAAGATATTTGAAGAATTAATAGAGGAGAATGTTCCAGGCCTTGCTAAAAATCTAGATATACAGGTGCAAGAAGCTCAATGGACCCCAGGGAGATTCAATGCAGATAGAAAGACACCATGCCACGCAGTCATCAGTTTGATCAAAATAGCCACTAAAGAGGCCCTTCTAGGAGCTGTAAGGTGAAAGAAACAAGTAACATACAAAGGAAAGCCCATCAGAATAACTCCAGATTTCTCAATTGAAAACCTACAAGCAAGAAGAGAGTCTGGCCCCATTCTCATTCTTCTGAAGCAGAATAATGCCCAGCCTAGAATGTTGTACGCTGCAAAACTAAGTTTCCTATATGAAGGAGAAATAAAGACATTCTCAGATAAGCAAAGACTGAGGGAATTCATCAAGACAGGATCAGCACTCCAAGAAGTACTCAAAACAGAATTACACAAGGATCAGCACAATAAACACTCTCGAATGTGAAACCACTCAAAAGGTAAAGATCACGGGCTGGATTCCACAATGGCTCAAGAGAGAAAACAAAGGAACAAAATGCAACCCAACAGAATGAACAGTAATTCACCTCACTTTTCGGTTCTCTCAATAAATGTGAATGGTTTGAACTCCCCTCTTAAGAGTTATAGACTGGCCGAACGGATAAAAAAAAGCAAGCCAAGCATGTGCTGTCTCCAAGAAATGCATCTAACCTGCAAGGATGCATTTAGACTCAAAGTAAAGGGGTGGAAAACAATATTTCAAGCAAATGGAAGCCAAAAGATGGCTAGTGTGGCAGTTTTGATCTCACACAACTTGGTTTTTAAATCAACAAAAGTAATGAAAGAAAAAGGGGGTCACTATATAATGGTGAAGGGTACAGTTCAACAAGAAGACATAACAATTCTAAATATGTATGCACCCAACTTAGGTGCACCCAGATTCATAAAGCAAACTCTACTTGATCTAAACAAATTGATAGACAGCAACACCATTATAGTCAGAGACTTCAACACCCCACTGACAGCACAGGAAAGATCCTCCAAACAGAAAATTAACAAAGAAATAATGGACTTAAACAGACCTCTAGAACAAATGCGCTTGACTGACATTTACAGGACATTCTACCCAAAAACCACTGAATACACGTTCTTCTCATCAACTCATGGGACATTCTCTAAGATTGACCATATTCTAGGACACAAAGCATGTCTCAAAAAATTCAAGAAAATAGAAATCATACCATGCATCTTCTCAGATCACAGTGGAATAAAAACAGAAATCAACCCCAATAGAAACTCTCATCTCAACACAAAGTCATGGAAATTAAACAACTTTCTGCTGAACGATTCCTTCACAAATGAGGAAGTAAAGATGGAAATCAAGAGATTCTTTTAACTCAATGGAAAAAGTGACACAAGTTATCAAAATCTGTGGGACACAGCGAAAGCATTTCTTAGAGGTAAGTTTATTTCCATAAATGCCTATATCCAAAAGTCAAAAAGATCACAAATAGACAACCTAATGAATCAAATCAAAGAACTGGAAAAAGAAGAACAGAGCAACCCCAAATCCAGCAGAAGAAGGGAAATTAGTAAGATCAAATCAGAACTAAATGAAATTGACAACAGGGAAACTATAAGGAAGATTAATGAAACAAAAAGTTGGTTCTTTGAAAAAATAAACAAAATTGTTACACTGTTGGCTAAACTAAAGAAAAACAGAAAAGAAAAATCCCTAATAATCCCCATCAGGAACAAAAAAAGGAGAAGTTACAACTGATACCAGGGAGATTCAAGATATAATTTATGAATATTACAAAAACCTTTATGCACACAAATGGGAAAATGTGGAGGAAATGTACAAATTTTTAGAAACACACAGCCTCCCTAGGCTCAACCGGGAAGAAATAGAATTCCTGAACAGACCAATATCAAGGACTGAAATTGAAACAGCAATAAAAAACATTCCAAAAAAGAAAAGTCCCAGACCAGATGGTTTCACACCCGAATTTTACCACACCTACAAAGAAGAACTGGTACCAATCCTGCAGAAATTATTTTACAGCCTCGAGAAGGATGGATTCCTCCCCAACACATTTTATGAAGCCAACATAACCCTGATTCCAAAACCAGGAAAGGACGCAACAAAAAAGGAAAACTACAGACCAATATCCCTTATTAATATAGATGCAAAAATTGTCAACCAAATTCTAGCTAACCGAATCCAGGTGCTTATTAAGAAAATAATCCATCATGACCAAGTGGGCTTCATTCCAAAAATGCAGGGATGGTTCAACATACGCAAATCTATAAACGTAATTCACTACATAAACAGAAGCAAGAACAAAAACCATATGATTCCTTCCATAGAAACAGAAAAAGCATTTGACAAAATTCAACACCCTTTTGTGATAAGAACGCTTAACAAAATAG
>NW_012141635.1:3331663-3332103 GCF_000956105.1 Propithecus coquereli
ACAGAATGGGAGAAAATTTTTGCAAGCTACAAATCCGATTAAGGGCTGATAACCAGAATCTACTTAGAACTCGGGAAAATCAAGAAGAAAAAATCAAATGATCCTATCAAAAAGTGGGCAAGGGACATGAACAGAAACTTTTCATATGAAGACAGAATAATGACCAAAAAACATATGAAAAAATGCTCAGAATCTCTAATCATCAGGGAAATGCAAATCAAAACCACAAGGAGATATCACTTATCTCCAGTGAGAATGGCCTTTATCAAAAAGACCCAAAACAATAAATGTTGGCATGCATGCAGAGATATAGGAACACTCATACACTGTTGGTGGGACCACAAATAGTGCAACCTCTGTGGAAAGCAATATGGAGATACCTTAAAGAGATACAAGTAGAGCTTCCATTTGATCCAGCAATCCCATTACTGGGCATCTAC